>NW_017671551.1:184213-187820 GCF_001879085.1 Nicotiana attenuata | reverse complement strand
TGGAGGGTTCTATGTTGGTGACTCGAACCAGGAAATCTTCCGAGGCTATGAAGCCTGCTGAGATCGGGGCCCCTAGCCTCGAGGAAGGAACTTTAAAAGAAAAAGGGGATGAAGGCCCTGCATCACCTGACGTGGTAACTGCTTCTCAAACTTCTGGAAATACTCCAAAGGGAGCGAGCTTCAAAGCTCCTTTTCCTGAACAGAGCGCCTCGGGTGATCTCCCTGAGGCCATGACAGCAGGTCGTCATTTCCGGCCTTCTCCGAGAATGCCATTAGGGATGCTCTGAACTTGAAGACGGCTGAGCTAGGCAGAGTCCTGAGTGAAAATGACCCCTTCCAGAGTTGCTTTTCTGGGGTCGATGAGGCCGACCCAGCGGATGCAAGCTCAATCTTCGAGGAGGCTCAACGTCTTTGCTCAATTGTAAATTTTTAGTGGTACTGCAATTTATCCAATGCCATACTTTTCTTCTTTTGTCTAATCGATCATTCCTTTCCTTTATGTAGGCCTTTGACAAATTGAAGACCGAACTGCATCATTGTGAAGCCGAGTTGCGTAGAGCTTCGAATGAGGAGAAAACCCTTAGGCTTCTCTTTGACAAAAAAGGAGGAAGAACTGAAGTATCTTCGATCGGAGTTGACCAAAGCTCGTGAATACGAGAGTGAGTTAGAAAAGCAGGTAACCTCTGCTATGAAAAAATACGGGCTACCTTTCCCGTCTTTGGAGGCTAATACTTCAATGTCTCAGCTGCAGCAAAAGCTAGATATGATTGGGCAGCTCCGGGGCGAGATAGATCAAGTTCGAGCTGAGTGCAATGAATGGAAGATGAAGATAGACACCCTCGTTGTGGCTAAAAATGATGCACTGGCAAAGGTATTGGCCCTCGAGGTTCAACTTCAGAATGCTCAAGGGAGCAACTTGGTTCAGGCTGGCAGAATAGCCGAGCTCGAGGCTGGTCTTGCGAAGGCCAAAGCCGAAGTTGTGGAAGTCCGGGCCGAAGCCAGAGAAATACAAGCCAAGGCTGACAGGACGGTGGCCATCTATTTGAAGGATGCTACCGATGCTCAGATGGAGTTGAGGGGGCTTCTGACCGAGAGAAAAGATGCAATGACTATGCCCGACGCCGATCCCGGAGGGAGACCCTCGAAAAGGTCCATGCTAAGGGCTTCAGTCTTTCCGAGGAGATAAAGCAAGATAAGGCAGATGCCAAATTTGTCCTTTCCTCCGAAGTTGATGATGACTTCGAAGATGATGAAGAGGAAGAGGTTGCCGAAGAAACTACCCCCGGGGAAGAGGCTGGTCCCGGGGGAGTGACAAGTCCAGGGGGGAATGCCCCTCTGGTGTAGGTAGAATTTTTTCTTTCTTTTTGTAATTTTTTGCTTTGTAGGACTCATGTGTAATATCTTTTTGTATATATAAAAAGGAAAGGAGTTTCCTTGATTTTTTGCCTTCAATTTTTCTTCAAAGTTTGCTTGATTTTTGATGCTATAATCTCTGAGGGTTGATTCAAATTCGGGGTAGAGTAGACCCTCAAGTTTTGTGTTTTGATCAACGATTGATAATAGGTTACCACTTAAGGTTCGATCTTCGAGCTAAGTTTTAGCTCGGGACTTTTGAGTCTGAGCTGGGTAAGGTCTCAAGCATGGTGTGCTTCGGCCTTTAAGCTCTTTAAATATTGGCCCTTAGGCTCTTTAGGTTGGCCCTTAGGCTCTTTTAGGTTGGCCCTTTGGCTCTTTTGGGTTGCACCCTTAGGCTCTTTAGGTAGGGCCAATTCCGCCTCTAAAATGGCTATAAATTTTTCCCTCTTTCTGGCTAAAGACTTAGTGAAAATTTTGGTATGCCTTAACATGTATTTTTTGTATTCATATTCGTTTGATTTTTTCGGAGGTTCGATTGATTGGAACCTCGTTTGTAATTTGATATGCAACGTTAATCGAATACCTCTTGAGGTTTTTTCGGAGGTTGATGTTATCGAAGCCTTTGTATTATTCGAGGGCTGATTATATCGAAGCCCCTTATAATTTGCTTTTGTCGAGGGTAGCCTGATTTAACCGATTTTTCTGAAGTATGTGAAGGCCTTTTAGTTTTATGGCGGAAGTCAGACGTCTTCGAGCCGCATTATTTCGGCCATAGCCTTTTCATATGATCGTAGTCTTTCATATGGCGGTAGCCTTTAGTCCCCGAGTGTGATGGCCTTGGCCTTAATATCGAGGGGATGCCTCTTTGAGGTCTTGTGAGCTCGAGTGTGCCTCTTTGAGGTCTTATAAGTTCGAGTGTGCCTCTTTGAGGTCTTATAAGTTCGAGTGTTCGATGACTCGATGTGTGGATTGTCGATGACAGTCCCCGAATATTCAGGTGCATTCAGGGTTTTGTCCTTTGAGCCGTTAAATGTGAAAATAGTAGACTTTTTTGAGGCACAAAGTGTTTTGATAAAATAAGAATGCTTCTTCAAATAATTAATACATGTGTACATGTTTTGCCGCTGGGGGCTTGACTATTCTACATGGACATGGTTCATTTGACTGTTTGGCCCATTACAACATTCCCCTATCGAGGCCCTCCTTGGCATGAATTGCTTTCTTCGAGAATGCGTCCTCCGAGGGTGATGCCTCCCAGTGTTCGAGGTTGATTGAAAAGAAGCCTTGAATACTTGTTGAATATTCCTTAGGTAGCCTATATGTGTTGCCTCGTTAAAAACCTTGCCGGTAAAACCCATTTGGGATAAAACCCGATCTAAGGGAAAAAGAGTGCAAGGCATGCTTTAAAACCCAAGGTCTTCGAGATGAAAGGTGCCTCGATCTTTCCAATCGAACATCTGCAAGGAGTTAGATTTAAATACAAATGGAAAAGGGGAGAAGGCCATACCTTAGCAGTAATAGCGTTCGAGCAACGATACATTCCAATTGTTTGGTAGTTGCTCGCCTTCCATTGTGCTAAGTTTGTAGGATACTTTCCCTACGACTCCGAGGACATGGTACGGTCCTTCCCAATTGGGGCCTAGTTACCCTTCGTTTGGGTCTCGAGTGTTGAGGGTGACTTTCCTTAGGACTAAGTCCCCGACTCCGAAATATCGAAGGTTCTTCCTTCTGTTGTAATGCCTTTCGATCCTTTGTTTTTGTGCGGCCATTCAAATTAATGCGGCCTCATGTATTTCATCTAGTAGTTCGAGAGAAGTATTCATAGCTTCGTGATTTGAGTCCTCGGTGGCATGCTGAAACCTGATGCTAGGTTCCCCGATTTCGACTGGGATCAATGCTTCGGACCCGTATACCAAAGAGAATGGGTCTCCCCCGTGCTCAACTTTGACGTCGTTCGATATGCCCATAGCACCTCGGGCAATACTTCTCTCTATTTCCCCTTTGCATCATCTAACCTTTTATTTAAGTTTTGAATGATGGTTTTGTTTGTGGACTCGGCCTGACCATTTGCACTTGGGTGGTAAGGCGCTGATAGAATCCTTTTGATTTTATGGTCCTCGAGGAATTTGGTCACTTTGTTGCCGATGAATTATTTCCCATTGTCACATACTATTTCGGCAGGTATCCCGAACCAACATATGATGTGGTCCCATATGAAGTCGATGACTTCTTTTTCTCTTATCTTCTCGAA
>NW_017671551.1:150648-184188 GCF_001879085.1 Nicotiana attenuata | reverse complement strand
TGCCTGCCGCTTCTACCCATTTTGAGAAGTGTCAGTCAATAACAAAACAAATTTACTTTACCTGGCGCTGTTGGTAGGGGGCGACGATATCTATCCCCTCATTCATGAATGGCCAACGGGAGATAGGACCCGAATGGAGTTGTTCAACCGCTGGGTTTGATGGATCATTCTGTGCAAATTCTTGGTCATTATTCACACCTTCGAACGAACTCCCTGGTAACTTATCAATGCTATCGGCAAAATACCCCGCCGATCTAATCCACTCTTTAACGAACCAAAGAGTCAGCCAACCAAGAATGTTTCCCACAAGTGCCTCGTGGATTTCTCGTAAGAAATAAATCGATGTCTCCGGGTCTCAAGCACTGCCGAGTGGTCCATGCGAAGGCTTTCTTCTATACAACGTTCCATTTTCAATCGAGTGAGAGATCGACTGCTTTGGCTCAAGCAAGTAGTGTTCTCGACTCTTTTGGGTCCGTGGGCAGTTTCCAATGCTTCAAGTAGTTGATATGTTTCTATTCCTCCAGATCCCACGTTAAACATTGTTGAATTAATTTTTGTATGGCCTTCTTCGACACCGACCTTGAATAGTTGGACGACAGTCCGGACGATATCAATCTTTCTTCAATCGATGCACCCAAGTTTGCAAGTGCATCAGCCTCGCTATTCTGTCTCTAGGTAACATGGTCCAGTGTCATAGTGAGTCGTCCCTTGAAGCGTGTTGCCATTAATTGTCACATTGAAAGTTGGACATAAGTACCTCTGCAATTCGATCGTCTCGAACCTCACGTCTGTTTACCTTGATTTACACCAAAAGGGGTCACACTTTGGCCTCTGATGAGCCTCTTCTCCAAGGCCCCTTAGCTAGTTCGAGACCTAACAATCCGTAGGCATCGATATCGGCCCATTGGTTAGTCAATTTAGAAAGTTTGAAGATTGCTAATGGACCAACTTCCCGTAGCGGTTTTAAAATGATGCCAAGCCCGGATCCTTTCACCATTCGAGGCACCGTCCTGAAGAGGGTCCATACCCCCGATGAACGTACCCGTTTTTAGCAAGAGATCCTTTCTACTTCGGGATGAGGGTAGGCACAAAATCGGCCAAAAGTCTGCCAAAATTGAGACTTGGTAGCCGTTCGGGCTGATATTCCGATTACATACCCTCCAAGTTCGATGGACCATATTTGGCCAATCTAGCCGATAATTCGGGCTTATTCAAGACACTTCGAAGTGGGCACGTAGTCAATACATATATAGGATGGCATTGAAAATGTGTTAAATATGATTTGTTCCTCATTTTCTTTGTTTTGTTTACCAGCGAATTTCTCAACGAAAATGTACTTGCCGATTTAATTTTCTACTTATATATATTAAAGTTACTGACAAATTTAATAACGCTACTAATATTTTGAAAAATTAAACGTTAAGAAAAAATTAAATATACGAATATATTTAAAAAATAATAAATAAAATAATATTATTTTATTTTATTTATAAATAACATACATATTAAAATATATATATATAGTTTATAATATAGAAGGTATTACATAAATATGAAGGTTTATAAATATCAAAGGGCATAATAGACTTTTGAAGTAAAAATATGACTTTTGTGATAACTAGAGCAAAGTAAAATGATTTTTGTGTAACAAAGAAAAGAAAAGTGACTTTTGTGTAATGAACACAAAGTGAAAATGACTTTACGTAACAAAAAAAAAGTGACTTTTGGGTAACAAACACAAAAATTCAATGACCATGGAAAAAATTAACTGCATTGTCCCCCCATTGCTAGGAGCCTCGCCCTCTTTGACTTGATATGTCAAGAAGACTACAACCGATAGTGGATTTCAGTATTAACAGGTGAAAGAGTAAATTCTAGCATTTACAAGAATATCTTGAATAAAAAATGCTAATTGGTAATCTCAACTATCAAATGTACAAAAAGAAAAGGGAGATGCTGCTTTTGAAGGATTTATAGAGATGACGAAAAAAGTGAATGCTAGAATACTCGAGTAAGATGAAGCCTACCTCAAATGAGGACTAAAATTAGCAAAAGGTATGAGATATAAAGAACTAAAAGTTGAAGACATACATAGTTATCCTCTCTTAGGGCTTAATTAAAGAATGTAAATATTGCAAACAAGATAATATCAAACATATTGAGGGGGGCGAACCAATGTGTAGACTTTCTGGCGAATGAAGATCACAAACACGAGGAAGTTCTGAATATGGGGAGAATGCGTTAAAAATGGAGTTACGCTCGACAAATTTTGAATTGTGTGATTTTATGGAAAACTTTAAGAAAATTATTTTGACCCAATTTTCCTCTCTATAAATAGGTGAGTCATTGAACCAGAATTAATTTAAAATTGGAGGGAAAAAAGTTAGGTACATAAAAAGAAACATAAAGAAATAAGGAATGACACTTTCAAATTCCCACCTAATTCCTCATTTATTAAGACACACAACCAAAGTTCTTTTTCTTAGGGTTAGTTTACAAATGTCGTCTGGCTTATTCTAGAATTAAGGTGGCAAAATGCTTAAAAGAAAAAAGTTAAACATTCATATTATCCACTTAAAAAATGGATTGGATAATGAACTTTTTAAAAACGGGTCAAAATGGATAAAAACCCATATTATCCATTTAGAAAATGGATAGCCAATGGGTAAAAATTGTAACGGGCGCCCTATTTTGGCTGCCCTCATTTAACCTATACCCATTTTTTTAAAGTTTAAAACTTGTACCACACTTTTTAAACAACTTCAGCCCCTTCTCCTCTTCCTTCTCCTCCTTCGTTTTCTTCTCTTCTTCTTCTTCTTCTTCTTCTTCTTTCTTCTGCTGCTGTTGGTGCTGCTATGAAACTTCAGTTCATGGGATGAATTGCCATAAGTATGTTCATCAGATTATTTAAAAATAAATTAATAAATAATTACGTAAGTTAGTAGATAATAATTTGTGAATATTTCCACGTATGGGAAGTTTAAGGTCACACTTACTGATTCTTTTCATGTAATTCTGTTCTTTTTCAACGTTTATTTATTTTCCAAAATTTATGATTTAGATACTGTTGGCAATCTGATTATTTTATAGTAGTCTCATTATAACAAAACTAATGAATCCAGGACAAAAAAAAATTCAAGACTTATTGAGTGCTGAAGTTTTTACAAAATGAACTAAATAACTTCAGCATCTTCTGCTGAAGTTTTTGAAACAAGCTTTATGACAAAACTAATGAATCCAGGACAAAAAAACTTCAGCTTATTTAGTGCTGAAGTTTTTACAAATGAACTAAATAACTTCAGCATCTTCTGCTGAAGTTTTTGAACAAGCTTTATGACAAAACTAATGAATCCGGGACAAAAAAACCATTTCAGCTTATTTAGTGCTGAAGTTTTAACAAATGAACTAATAACTTCATAGCATCTTCTGCTGAAGTTTTTGAAAAAGCTTAATGACAAAAACTAATGAATCCAGGACAAAAAACTTCAGCTTATTTAATGCAATTACAAACAAAAACTTCAGCAAATAGAGAACAAAACTTCAGCTACTATGCTTAAGTTCAGCAATTACAAATAAAAACTTCAGCTACTATGCTTAAGTTCAGCAATTACAAAACAAAAACTTTCGGCACACTTGGTTCAGCACACTTGCTACTTCAGGTCCGTTTACTAGAATGCTGAAGTTTTGGCGTGATTGCCTTTGCTACTCATAGCCCCGTATGCTGAAGTTACGCGAAAAAAATGGGTACGCTTGTAATTTTTTTTGCAAAGCAGGCACAAGTTAAAACGTGACCCAAAAAGCGGGTATAGATGAAAATGCACCGCCAATGGGTAACCAATGGGTCTAACTTTTACATTTTAAAGCCTCAAATTGGGATTCCTTAAGTTAGGGAGACTAATAACTTTCCCAAAAGTGATCATATGCAAGAAGTCATGGATAATATGGTTACCCATATTATCCGCCGGCGTAACCTGTTTTTTATCCGTATTAAATAGGGGATTTTTACCTTCTATACCATCATATGAAACCTTAATTACCCTCAATGTTTAAGGTTTGTGTTAATTACATTTCAGCATACCAAAATTACATTTATATACCATAATTCAAATTAGGGATATAATTAGATGCATTTATATTAGGCGCTAATTTAGGACCGTATCTTCCCACATTTATCTTTACTCCGTCTCCCCAACTCCCCCCCCCCCCTTTTGGAGATGGAACAGTACATCAATAATCTTCATATTAGTTTCTCATTACTTCCCCAAAAATCTTAACTTAGCGACCGTATCTTCATATTAGTTTCTTATTTACCAATTCTCTATTTTACAACGTTCAAAACATCAAAGTATTGTTATTTTCATTGACCTCTTTTTTTTTTTTTTTTTTTTTTGGCAGTGGCGAAAGGTTACTGTTAACACAGTCCGATTGAAACTCGAAGAAGAAGAAGACATATTTTCCAGAAATTGTAGATAAATTATAGATAAATTGTAGAAAAATTAGAAAAATTGTAGATAAAGTTGTAGACTGTTTTTTGGCAGAAGATTTTGTAGAAGCTTTAAGTCGTTTTGGATTTGTGAAAATATCTACAAAATGAATACATTGAATTTTAATATCCCAATTCCCATTTCAATTGTACACATAATTGGCATTTTTGACATAACTGTAGAAGATTTGTAGAAGTTTTGAGTCTTCCCAATCTACAATTTATCTACAATTATCTACATTTAATCTACAATTTATCTACAATTATCTACAATTCTACAATTTAACTACAATTTATCTACAATTTCTGGAAATATGTCTTCTTTCTTCTTCTCTTCTTCTTCTTCTTCTTCTCTTCTTCTTCTTCTTCTTCGAGTTTTTAATCTGAATTCAGTCAAAACCAAGTATAAAATCTTCGCCAAAACCCCTCAAAATTGAGATATAAAACTCCTAAACATTTCCGAATTATTTACACAACACCCAATCCAAACAATAATGATTTTGAAAACCCAAATTTGAAATTCAAAGTCTTTCAAGCTTTTTAATGGCTATCAATGGTGGAAAATATATGGAAGAACAGATGAAGATGAAAAACAGAAATTCCTTTCCGTTTCAATATTCTTCTCCTAAATCTGTTCAGAATATTCACGCCAAATCTGTTCAGAATATTCTTCTCCTAAAATTTAGCTCGTATAAATAGGAAGATACAACTGCTATTAATTAGCTTTTTAATGATTGGTACAAAAACTGTAGAAATAATGTGGACTGGGCGAGTAATTTTAGAAATTATGCACATTTTTTGTAATAAAGTTTCATATATGGTATAGATAAGAAAAAATCCCTTAAAATATGTCGGGACGGATAAATTGATCCGTTTTCATTACCCGTTTTTGACCCGAACCATATCCAACCCAACCCGACCCGCCCGTATGCCACTCCTATTCTAGATTATGGAAACACTTCGACCATAACTTCTAAAAAGTCATCCCTCGCTAGAAATCCTCTTGCAAACTCTTTTTCTTCTTCTTTGTGTTTCATAGCGAACCTTTGTATTAGCAACTTCTAGTTTATTTGGGGAACGGCAGAGTTTTGTAAAATTAAATTAGTATATTTTTAAAAAAATCACAAGGAAGAACACAAAATGCTTCCCCTACTCATTTAAGCCCTAATTATAAATTATAAATTTCCAAGGCAGAAGGGGTATTCTAAGTTCCTAATTGTTTTTCGATGAAAAACGAACACAAACATTGAAGACAAAACGGCTAAAGACTGATGTTGGATAAAAACTAAGTAGATGGATTGGGGGTTTGATAAAAACGAAACACAAACATTGAAGATAAAATGTTAAAGAACTGAGTGTTGTATAAAAACTAGGTAATGAAAATTCACTTTTTTGAAATGGCACACGCTGAATTAGTCAAGTAACTCATTAACTTAATTCTCCTCTGTTGCATGATTTATCTTGCATCCCATTTTCTACCTGAATTTATCTTAGGTGTTTTTTGAGACACATTAGGAGTATAAAAAATACTTGTCAACAATCCTCAGCACTTTCTATTACTGGCATCAGTCTAGTTTCCGGAAAGGAACGCCTTTCTGTTTCATATTGAGTCCTCAAAAAGTGCGGCCCAATTGGCTTTACACTGCTTTCCTTAGTTTATTTTTAGCTCAGGGAAAGAAAATAATTTAGCATCATGGCACCAAGCTCAACACCAGTACTGCTATTTAGCCTTCTTGCTTCACTTTTTGTTGTTACCTCTGTCAAAACTGTTCAAACTACACTTTCACACCAATGAACAGTTCACCTCTTGCAAAAAACTTCCATATTTAGAAGCCTAACTTGCACTGGAACTACAATTTCCCCAGCACAAAAAAGTTTCAATTGCATATAGAGCTAAACAAGATTCTACGAGTTGGGTAGCGTGGGCTATCAATCCCTACTGGACAAGGCATGATCGGATACAAGCATTAGTTGCTTCCACAACTCAAATGGCAGCACAATAGCTTATACAACACAAATAACAAGTTACAGTCCATCAATGCTGAAAGCAAATCTTAGCTTTCCAAAGTTTCATATTTATCTGCAGAATACTCGAACAGTGAGATGATTATCTTCGCGACTATAGGGCCACTGGATAATGGAACCACAGTAATCATGTGTGGCAAGCTGGAAGCTCAGTCCTCAAGTAACATCCCTCAGATGCAACTCATTATCATCCCACAACCTTCACTCATTTGGCAAAATAGATTTTTTGACAGTTTAAAGACAACTGCCTGAGAAAAAATAGTCATTTTTGTTTTTTTGAACTTATCAAGAAATGAATAAATAGTCATCTTTTGGTTTCAATCCACTAATTTAGATCAGGTCCAAATAAAAGTTTCACGCAAATTACCGTGAAAGAAGTTGCCGGCTATTTTCCAAGCATAAAAAGGTCATCTCTATAAATCATCCGACTCTGCTCATGCTTTCTGTCATCTACTATTGTTTGTTTAAAACACAAGGCAAGACACAAACTAGTCCACATTCTAACATTTGGGGTTTTCAATTTATCATATGTCAAGGTGACTTTCCAAAAAAATATAACCGGGAGGAACACCGGGATAAGATTAACTGTGAAAAATCAGTAGAATCGCAAACGTTGATTCAACAATCTTTGGATGAAACTAATCATCCAATAATATACTCAACACCCTCAGACTGAAGGGGATGGTTTATCTGGGTAATATGAACGTATAAACATGTTGTCAATTAACCGATGCAGCTCACCGCACATTGACTATGTCATCAGCACACACACAAGTTGCTTCGGAGTGCTATGAATGTGTAACCATATGCAATTAATTGATGTAACTCACAAATCTTTGACTCGGTCATTGGCAACTCCAATGTCATCTGCACAAAATATTTAAAGTTAGCTGTCAACAACTCAACTGAATAAGCCAAAAGAACAAGAGGGCAACTTGGCTAAAAGGAGACTTTAAATTAAGCCTCCTTTTTGGACTAAGTTGACAAGCATAAGATTTACAAAGCCTGAATTCCCTTTACCAACTTAGACCTAAATTTTGCAACAAAGGTGTTAAGATTTCATCCATTGAACTCTCATTTGAGAGATATTAACCCATAAAGGCCCGAGGACGTCTCCAGATCGGCCATCAATTCAATACTGAGAAAATGAAAAGAGAACTCTCCACTCACCTCGTTGAAGATTTTACTGTAAGAGGTTTCCTTGAAACCCTGCAAAAGCATTTGAGGTTTCTTGTCAGACTGTCAGCTCTGTCACATCTAAATTTTACATGTTCTTTTTTAACAAAGTTTACATGTAAAAGGATACATTGATGTGCATGTGGGGGTTTATAGAGAGATATCCAATTTTTGGAATAGACCGAGAGAGGCTTGATTTAGCTCTCCAATTTTGACGGCGGAAGGTTATGTATCTTGAAATTATCAACAGCAAATGCCATCATCATGAGAACAGATTCCTTCCCAAGCCCTTTGCCACGACTATACTAGCAAAAAGCACCATAAGAAATTGAAAATTAGTCAGTGAAATACAAAAATCTGTAGGGACATTGACAACATACAAACAAATATATCGAAACCGAACTTGTGACATGCACAGAAGTATGAGAGAAATACATCAAACTTGAAACAAAAACGGGAGTATGAGATATATACATTGACAAGAATTACTGTTAAAGGTTTAACATGTAATGTCATCTAATGATTTTAAGAAACATCTGGAAGCATGCGTTAAAATCTTAATAACAAAACAGTCACATATAAGAAGGAATAAAATGATGAACTATCAATAAGAAGCAACAAAATAATCATACACGTAACTTGTGCTGGGCCAGAAAAAAAAAATAGGATACCAAATAGTTCTCCATGGATTTCTAAAGAAATGAAATTCTAGTAGTGGTGATTCAGTCTTTGAGCTATCAGCAAGAAGTTTCAGAATCAGAAAAAGCAATACAGATTTTCAGCCGCTTCATAAATTACAGATGAAACAGGAAACTGGTGTGCTTGCGAAAGGATGAAGTGGAATGCTCTAGAAAAGAAAAGATAACAAGCCGAACTAGTGAACCTCTGATGCACTTGAGAAATCCAGCGCAGCCCGAAAGTAAGAAACTATTAGCCAGAGGCCAGAAACACTAAAAGGCATTCTAGCTTCTTACATCACTTCATACATTTTCTATGCTCAAAGTCCACAAGAAAATTTCATGCAATGAATGTTCAGTTCTCCCCTCAATCAAAGAACAGAGAGTCCTAGGACACAGAGGCTAGGAAAAATCCAATAGGCTAACCCTGTAATGGTTCTTCGTCCAAATCCTAACTGGTGAAGATAGACCAATTTTCACTCCAAAATCACAAACAATAAATAGCAATCTAATGTTCTCAAAAGAAAAAGGTTTTTCTAACGAATTGATCAACTAGTGACATGACATTAAAAAGCCAAGTAAAAACGGAATATGGAAGCATGTATACTCTTTGGTTCAGCTATCAATGATCTCGACTTCAGCCATTTGGGGATCATCCAATCATTCTACGTATATGTTCACATCACCGACCCATGGCTGTCAAAAAGAATATGGTCACAATTAAGAATCACATATCAATCTGCAATAAACCAGGTTTCCTCACACTACAATCATTTTTGGACAACCAATTGGAACCAGCAGCAATTTCCCTATATCTTAATAACATGGTTTTGCTCAAACTAACTTCCCCATATGGATATCAACTTGGAATCGGGTGCGCATACAGTCAACCCCCACTCTTTCACTTGCAAAAATATTATTGAAGCTACTATCAAATAAAAAAATTGAAAACAAACATTGCAAAAACCAATAAGAAAATACGAAGAAAAAAACATAAGTTAACTAGTCGCAGAAAAATTCAGATCCTAATCGTAAGAGTTTCATACCTTTGTATGAGCATCACATAGTAAACTACTATAGGTTCCGTGCTGATCAAAGATCATAGGTAAAACCAAGGTAACATTAACGTTGAAATAAAGCTACATGGAGAGATCAAACTCGAGATAGTTGAGAACTAAAATGAAAATGCCGACCTTCAACATGAGGTTCCCATGATAATTTTCCAACAATTAGTTCCTGTCCAAAATATGATGAAAGTCTGCTCTGCCATTAAAAAGCATTTCCAATAAAATTTGTAAGAAACACATGAAGAAATATACTAAAAACCATTAAAATTTCCAGAACATCCTATTTAGTCCTTCCTCGCCCCAATCAAAAGCCAAGAAAAACCCAGTTCAAGGAATGATTTACCACTTAAATCTACATCCGACTAAGAATACAAAGGTCAGCAAGCTATCTATAAATCAAACTTATAATTGGTCCTGACATTGCATTTTCCACAATTCAACAAGAAAATGGTGAATTCAGGTGCCTTGTAGCAAAAATTTCATAAAATAATTCAGGTTTTTCGTTACTAATATAAAAAGGATTCAATGTTCTCTGCATTAATACTTTCCAAAACGTTAAAGATCTCAGTTTTCTATTTTGGAACCAAAAAGGAAACAAAGAAACACAGAAGGTTAAATTTCATTCAGAATAAGAAATTGAAAGCCATACTTTAAGGTTAGTCTAGGGTAAGAGCACCGCACGAGATGTGTGGTGCACCCTCGCCATGGGTTCGAACACTGCCGCAGGTAAAAAGGCCTCGTATTTAAGCGGAGAAGGATAAAGGATCAACCCTATTATCGGTCGAGTTCCAACTGCAATGCCACTAAGCCCTTTGGGATTTTTTCGTTAACAAGAAACAGTACTTTCAGGAAAGATAGTTTTTTTCTTCAACAATACATGAGAAAGACACTATCTGTCAGCATCAGATTACCCTCAAAACGTTAAAGATTAGCACTTTAAATTTTAGAAACCCAAAAGAAAAAATCTACAAAGATACATGGGAGGTGAAAATTTCAATCAGAACAGAAAAGCCGCATATCATACTCTTGATTCAACAAAAGAAACAGTAATTAAGGCAAAGATAGCTCTTTTTTCCAGTAAATAATCAAAAGGGTAACTAAAGAAACAGTAATTCAGGGCAAAGAAGCTTTTTTCTTCAAGCAATAATCAAAAGGGTAACTATCTCTCAAACATAGAGTAACATTAGAAGGTTAAATTTTCAATTAAAAATATGGAAGGCATACATACTTAAGGGTCTTGGGTCCAAGAGAGTTGCATTTCATATTCTTGATCAAGGAGAGGGTTCGGAACCAGTAGCTTGGAGGAGAAAAGGGTCTTGCATCCATTCATGATACTTTGGGAATGCCTCTATGTAAGGTACCAGAGGTCACCTTCTCTCCTTCTAGACTTGCCTTCACTCTCTCACTCTCTCTTCTCTCTCCGAGGACGTATAGAGTTGCCAGTGAGCAGCTTAATGTTAAAGCTAGTATCAATGGGCTGCAATAGGGAAGTGCACAGATAGCCCTATTGGTAACCCTGCTATAGGAGTAATTTTTTGCATGTTTAGCCTCTTTAGAATCAATTTAGACACGTGACTTTAAGTTGCAAAATTCCTTGTATGAAGTTGCAAATTTTGTAAAGTCTAACATATTTCTTGTGCAAGCAAACTTAAGTCATTTTTGTTTGAACTTCAATATATAAACTTTGTTGACTTCAAGATATAGACGACTGGAGTCGAGCTTTATAGCTGATTTTAGTGTTGCGGAATATCGTGGTTAAACTAGCACACATCACATACAAAACAAATAGAAGAAGAAAAATCAACACAAAATTTTAACGAGGTTCGACTAAGCTAATTCTCGGGGCAAAAACAGAGAGAGTTTTCCACTATGAATTGAGAAGAAAAGCACAGTAACAATCTCTAAGATCCCCAACTACGACCCCTATATATAAATCCCAAAGGTCCTAACATCTAAGAGAAAGGTTTCTCAATTTAACAAGGACTATATGTTTTCCTTTCCCAAATCTATTAGGACAATGGGTTTTCCTAAACCTATAGGAATGTGGGTTCCTAAAAATATATAAGGAAATTTAATTTTCTAGATGCGCTTTTAATGCAAGAGCTAACTTTTCTAAATGTGGGTTCCTGGTTCGGCAATCTCCTGGGTCCGACTTCACATAATAGACAGGAAATTGCGTACTGCTCTTCTCGAACCAACACGCCACTTACCGCCACCTCGGACACGGCTAAAATACAAGTAGAGTGTTTCATCCTCCTTCGGAGTATGGAGCAGGGGTGAAATCGAGAGATTACCGTTTTAATTCTTCCAGGCTTGTTGGCACTCTGGAGTCCATGCGAGTTTTTCTTCTTCTTGAGTAGGGAAAGGAAATGATGGCTCCGATCTGATGACCTCGAGATAAAATCAGCCTAGGGAAGTTATCCATCCGGTCAGCCGTTGTCTGGCTTTCACATTGTTCACTATGGTGATTTCCTTGATGGCTTTTGATTTATCGGGGTTGATCTCGATACCTGTTCGACACCATGAAGCCCAAGACTTGCCCGAGCCAACTCCAAAAGCGCATTTCTCGGGTTGAGCTTCATGTTGTCTTTTCTTAGGATATCAACGTCACCTGCAAATGGGCCAAATGGTCCTCGGTGCGCAGGGACTTAACTAGCAGGTCATCAATATGAACCTCCATGGCATTGCCTATTTGATGTTCAACATCTTATTAACTAGGCGTTGATATGTGGCTCCTATATTTTTAGCCCGAAGGGCATTACATTATAACAATACGTACCATACTTCGTGATGAACGAAGTCGATTTCCTGGTCCTCCGGGTTCTTTGAATTTGGTTGTACCCGGAGTAGGCATCGAGAAAAGTAAGGATCTCGTGGCCGCCGTAGCATCGATCAAACGATCGATGTGGGAAATGGGAAAAGAATCTTTTAGGGAATGCTTTGTTCAAATCTTTGCAGCCTACACACATTCTAAGTTTAATTCCCCTTTTTAGGGATTACCACTTACGTTAGCTACCATTCGGGATATTTACTTCCCTAATGGATCCATCTTGAGAAGTTTGGTTACCTATCTTTGATGATGCATGCTTTAACCCTCAAGACTGGTCTCCTCTTTTGCTTCAACCGGCTTAAATCTGGGATCGACACTTAGTCGACGAGTAGTTATCTCCGGTGGGATCCCTGTCATATCTAAGTGGGACCAGGCGAAGCAATCAATGTTATTGATAAGAAATTGAATGAGTTTTTTCCTGAAGTTTTCGGGGGTTAACCCCGTCCCCAGGTATACCTTTCATTCTGGAAGATTATCGATCAAATACGGCCTGCTCGAGTTCTTCGATCGTGGACCTCATCGCATCTGATTTCCTCGGGGGCAACGAAGGCTCGGGGGATGAGGAATTATTCTTCTTCGCCTTCGACCACCTGTTCATCGATCACGTGTCCCTCAGGCCCAACCGAGGATATGGGCCTTGAATTGCTATTTGGCCACATGTTTGTCCTTTGACTTTTCCGATATGGAGGTGTCGATATCGGTGCCAAGTCGTGTACTGCAAACATCTCCTTAGCTGCATGTTGCTCTCCATATACTTTTTTCAACGTCATCCTTTGTTGGGAACTTCATCATTTGATGAAGGGTCGATGGCACCGCCCTCATGCTATGGATCCACGGCCTTCCAAGCAAAGCACTATACTCATTGTCACCTTCGACGACATGAAATTTGGTGTCTTGTATGGTTACCGGTCAAGTTGATTGGGAGGATGATTTCTCCCTTCATTGTTTCACTTGCCATGTTGAAACCATTCAAGACTCGAGATGCTGGTATGATTTGAACCGAGCAATTGAGCTGCTCCACGACCCTTGACCTGATTATATTTTTCCGAACTCCGGATCCACGAGAACACGTTTAACTTGAACGTTATTTAAAAGGATAGAAAATTACCAGTGCATCGTTGTGAGGCCGAGATAAGGCCTCGATGTCTTCCTCGCTCAAAGTGAGGGTGTCCTCGGCAGGTAGTCCCGAGTCCGTTTCTCCCTTATGATGGATACTTTGGTATATTTTTGAATATCTGTCCTGTGGGACGTCGACTCCATCGATGATCATGTGATGACATGTTAGGTTTTTCAGGTTCATTCTTCTTGTTTTGGCATCTCTTTCTCGGAAATGGTTTCTTGGCCTGGTCGCTGAAAATTCACGAAGATGCCCCTCGTTGGACAACCGGGCTACTCCTCTCTAAGGTCCTGCAATCCTCGGTCCTATGCCTATGAGTACCATGATACTTGCACCATGAATTTGGGTTCCTCTGAGAAGGATCGGTCTGTATAGGCTTGGGCCATCTAGTATCTCTAATTTTGCCAATGGCTGAGATGATACCCGAGGCATCGACATTGAAGTTGTACTCCGATAATCGGGGTGCCTCCACCGGTCCTAATTGACTATCGAACCCGGTTTTCTCATGAGTTCTTGGGAACTTTGACCTCGATCTGCTCTTCATTATTCCGAGGTATCTTACGCCTTGAAATGTTCCTTCGATCCTCGACGTATGGCTGATATCTTTGTCCTTATTCGGCCTTGACCCCTGTCTGCATTTCCTGACTCCTTTGCTAGTAACCTGCTTGGATAAACTAAGCCCGAGGGGGCTACCCAACTAATTATCCTCGACCCTAATTTTTGATTGGTAACTTGTTATGCACATCCGCCCAGGTCACGGCGGGATACTCGATCAAGTTCTGCTTCAGCTGCTTCGAAGCTATCGAACTTTGTTCATTTAGCCCCTGAGTGAAGGCTTGTACGGCCCAGTCATCGGAAGACCGGTGGTAACCATTTGTTCTGACTGGAAGCGGGAGACAAATTCCCTTAGCATCTCGTTCTCCTTTCGCTTATTGAATACATCGGACTTCCTTGTTGTGACTTTTATGGCACCGACATGTGCCTTTACAAAATGAGTCTGCCAACATGGAAAACGAATCAATAGAAGTTCGGGGGTAATTATGGTAACCAAATCATGGCACGCTTAGACAGAGTTCCCAAAACTTTTTTAAGAAAGCGGAACTCAATTCATCGTCTTCCATCTTTCCTTTTATGCCACAAGTATATGTGGTGATGTGCTCGTTGGATCAATGGTCCGTTGTATTTTGGGAATTCTGGCATCCAAACTTTTTCAGGATGGGCTTTCGGAGCGACTCTGGGAATGGTTTTTGCAAGAACTTCTTCGAGTCAGTCCTTTCAAAAGGTCGGAGGTGCTCCGGTATTGTCGACCCTCGAATTGTAGTTTCCAAACCTTTTTGTCGTTGTCCTCAATCCTTTTTTTCTCCCTGACTCGATCCTCTTCGTGAGTTCCTCGATGCATTCTCATGATGGTAAGGGTCAGTTCTCGAGCCGTTTTTTGCTTGATCTCCTCCGGTTGGCTCAACACACGATAAGCGGTTTATGGCCAGCACACGCTCGGAGTCTCTTTTGCTGACTGGCAATGGGCCGATAGCAACTTGTTTGTGCTTGCAACAATCTCAAAAATCACTTGTAGACTAACTTCTCTTTCTCCTTGGATCTATTCCTTTGAGCGTCAGGTGGTAGTCCTCTTCGCGTACAACTTCCTTCGACAACAAGTGTTCAAATCGACTTTACGGCAATGTGTGAACCAACATCAACAGGGTTTGGCGCTGGTGCTACCCCAGGTTTGCGTGGCCAACCGGTCCTTGAAGTTGTTGCATTGTTTTCCCCATAGGGAATCCCGAAGACTCGTCGTTCATGCCAACAGGTGCGTTTGCTGAGCTAGACATATCTTGCCTGAAATCAAAAGAATCCTCTGGGAAAACAAGAAAAAAGGTGTGAAGAATAACGTTGTTATAAAAAACTAGCACTAAATAATCACTATTATCTTTAGCCCCACGGTGGGCGCCAAACTGTTTTACCCTAAAAAAATGTGAGTACAAGTGATTTTGTGGTTTAAAGTATGTGATTTATTTCCAATACTAGTGAATATACAAGTAAATATTCGGTTGAAGTAAGAAGAATTGAATGAACCAAAACCAATGTTGTTTAGAAGCAACGGGGACCTCGAGCTCGATTATTCCGGAGCCTGAGGTGACTAAGAGCGAATAAAAGTAAATGAACAATAAAGTAAAACAATAAAGTAAACAATAAAAGTTGAGAACAATCGTGGAGCACAGTAAATGAGAAAAGCAGAACATAATGTCTACTTGTAGGAATGAGATGATCTTTACAGATGATTGGGTCCCTTTATATAGAAAGAGGAAAAACCCTAATATGGTACATTTCCAATTATGGTAATGAATTCTATTGGTCAACAGCTGTATAACACCTAGTACGGACTCGTACTATTCCGTACAATTCTTATCCCATTAATTTATGCCCTGATCCACGTGTCCTTGGAAATTCCCGCCGCTCTTTCTGAGGTGTCATCGAAATTGTACTGTCCTCGAGAGGCGAATGCAATAAGGTCTCGCGATTTGCTCTCGAGGTCACACATCCCGGCCCGGGCTCGATTCTTACTTCTGAACTTCGAGCTCGGGGTATGATCAAAGTCTTCGAATCGAGCTCTCCAATTTAGACCGTAATATAACCTATACCCATATTTTTAAAATATTTAACCTATACCCCTAATTTTAACAACTTTCAGACCGCCTCCTCTTCTTCTCATGACCCTTATGCGCTTCCTGTTCCCCCTTTCTTTTCTCTTCTTCTTCTTTTCTCTCTCAAACACATGAGACTTTGTGTAAGTATTATTGATTGGATATGAAGTACAACGGTTTTGTCTATCGTTATTTTCGAGGTGAATAACAGAGGTAGTGATAAAGTAATTAGAGGAAATTAGAAGAGCAACCAAACACTAGCAAAACAATTTGCAAACGAAATTGCTTCTTTGGTTCTTGGTAGTCTAATGAAGGATTTCATAAAAGGCTGCTTGGTAGAATCCTGAACTTTAACTAAAATTATTTTACAGTTTTAACTTAAACAAGAATAATTTCTCTTTCCAATTTGTTCTCAACACCACTGATGTGGAAATTTTGCACAAAAGTTAATCTGAAAGTTTGCACTATCTGAAGTTAAAAATATAAAAGTTGATTTTGTCCTGAAGTTTGCACTAACAAATTGAAGAACTTTCAGACAAATTTGGTTCCTACAAGTTTGCAACTATGGAGTGAAAGTTGTCCCAATTACCTTTGCAAGTTTAGGCCAAACTTCAAAGTGGAAATATTTTGAAGTTTTTGCTTTATATAAGGCCACACTTCCGGCGAAAAAAATCTCAAGTTCAAACTTCAGACATAACACAATTGAATTGAAGTTTGCCCTTGCTAATGAACTGAAAGTTTGTCCTGATTGCCTTTGCAAGTCCAGGTCAAAACTTGAAGCAAAATATCTGAATGTTTTGCTTTGATAAAGGCTAACACTTCAAGGCAAAAAAATTCTGAAAGTTCAAAACTTCAGACATAACACAATTGAATCTGACAGTTGCCCTTTGCACTATGAACTGAAAGTTTGTCGTGATTGGCTTTGCCAGTCAAGGCCAAAACTTGAGGCAAGAATATCTTGAAGTTTTGCTTTGATAAGCTAACACTTCAGGCAAAAACAATTCTGAAGTTTCAAAACTCCAGACATAAATTTTACTAACTCCAGGCCCGTATGTCTGAAGTCCCGAAAAGTGGTACTCCTTGCAATTTTTTTTGCGCAAAGCGGGTATAAGTTTTAAATGGTGACTCAAAACGGGTATAGATGCAAAGCCCCGACAAATTAGACGTAATATGGAGAATAACACTGTATAGTCCGCTTCTCGAAATATAATCGGAAAAATATATATTTTGTTACAAATATTTTCTGTATATTAATGTACAAAAATAATAATTTATTATAAACTTTACAGCTATTCGAATATAAATAGTTTTTGGTCGAAGAGTGAAAAGTGATTTTGCCCTAAAATTATCAGAGGACAGTCTTGTGCACAGTGCCATTTAAAGTGTGATCACTTTTTAAAGTTTTGCAGACAATGCCATTTAAGTTCATGTCTCTCCGAACGAAGTGGGCTCTAACATCCAGAACAAAAAGAGCTGAAGTGGAGGATAACATTAACAAGAAGATTGAAGTTGGCCTCAACTTGTAGTTTTGGTCCTGAAAGTTGAACTTGAAAACTGCATACCTCAACTTCTCCCCAGTCCCCATGGACTGAAGTTAGCTAAACAGCAGTCCAAATATCAGCCTCAATGATAAGTGGCCAGAAAGTTAATATTTTTTTAAAATGACTAATATGGCGTTGTGCAAATAGGCTATTTGTGCAGCTTCACCCAAGTTAGGCCTGATAATAATCACATATAGCGAGGATTGATTTTAACTTTAACGGATAAATTCGTAGGGTTCCTCATAAAAATTTTCGACAAAGTTACTAAGGGAACCTAATTACAGATTAGCGGCCAAAAATCAATGTGGTTCATTACTAACATGTGGAACACCGAGAGGGGGGGGGGGATAAATTTTTAACTTAAATATGTATTAATAACTTTGTATTACATGAATTATTATTACAATTAGTTTGTTTTTTAGTAATTTTTTATTATATATGGGGGCTAAGGTGAAGAAGAAAATGGGAGAAAATGGTTGGCCTTTCTTATCAGAATGTTTCAATAATATCTTCAATTATAGTAGTATTAAATAATAGTAAGTCACATGTGTTTTTTAAAATTGTCTAAAAAATTAGTTTACTTATGCCACTGGCACGCACAGGAGATTCATGTGTTCCCTAGTTTTCTTGATTCTCTTATGATTAATGTCTTTCAAACTTGATTCTTCTAGATAAGAAAAAGTAATTTGTGCTTACTATCAATTATTGTTTTCTCGTTGGAGGAAGAAAAGAAAAGAAAACTCCGCCAGATCTCTCACATGCAAGAAACTTGTCGTTTTAAATGTAGCTCAAACCAAATCAAAAGAATAAAAAGTCGAATTAAGACAACTTCAATCTCATAACACCATTATTTGGCATATAAGGTACTAATGGTGTAAAGAATTTTTAACACTTAAAATTAACCTTTACTGGCATTGAGATCAATCACCACACTACCTCTATCATTAACATATGACAGTAATATATATATATATATATATATATATATATATATATATATTATATAATATATATATATAATTATACTATATTGTTGGTGCTGCTATGAAACTTCAGTTCATGGGATGATTGCCATAAGTATGTTTATCATATTATTTAAAAATAAAGTATAAATAATTACGTAAGTTAGTAGATAATAATTTGTGAATATTTCCACGTATGGGAAGTTTAAGGTCACACTTACTGATTCTTTTCATGATAATTCTGTTCTTTTCACGTTTATTTATTTCCAAAATTTATGATTTAGATACTGTTGGCAATCTGATTATTTTATAGTAGTCTCATTATAACAAAACTAATGAATCCAGGACAAAAAAAAACTTCAGCTTATTTAGTGCTGAAGTTTTTACAAATGAACTAAATAACTTCAGCATCTTCTGCTGAAGTTTTTGAACAAGCTTTATGACAAACTAATGAATCCAGGACAAAAAACTTCAGCTTATTAGTGCTGAAGTTTTACAAATGAACTAATAACTTCAGCATCTTCTGCTGAAGTTTTTGAAAAGCTTTATGACAAAACTAATGAATCCAGGACAAAAGAAACTTTAGCTTATTTAGTGCTGAAGTTTTTACAAATGAACTAAGTAACTTCAGCATCTTCTGCTGAAGTTTTTGAAAAAGCTTAATGACAAAACTAATGAATCCAGGACAAAAAAACTTCAGCTTATTTAGTGCTGAAGGTTTTACAAATGAACTAAATAACCTAAGCATCATAAAATTTCAGCTACTACAGTGCTTAAGTTCAGCAATTACAAATAAAAACTTCAGCAAATAGAGAACAAAACTTCAGCACTAGAATGCTTAAGTTCAGCAATTACAAACAAAAACTTCAACACACTTAGTTCAGCAATTTTTGCTACTTCAGGCCCGTCTACTAGAATGCTGAAGTTTGCCGTGATTGGCTTTGCTACTTCAAGCCCCGTATGCTGAAAGTTACGCGAAAAAATGGGTACGCTTGTAATTTTTTTTGCAAAGCGGCACAAGTTAAAACGTGACCCAAAAAGCGGGTATAGATGAAAATGCACCGCCAATGGGTAACCAATGGGTCTAACTTTTACATTTTAAAGCCTCAAATTGGGATTCCTTAAGTTAGGGAGACTAATAACTTTCCCAAAAGTGAATCATATGCAAGAAGTCATGGATAATATGGTTACCCATATTATCCCGCGGCTAACCTGTTTTTTATCCGTATTAAATATGGGGATTTTTACCTTCCTATACCATATATGAAACCTTAATTACCCTCAATGTTTAAGGTTTGTGTTAATTACATTTCAGCATACCAAAATTACATTTATATACCATAATTCAAATTAGGGATATATTAGGAGTGCATTTATATTAGGCGCTAATTTAGGACCGTATCTTCCCACATTTATCTTTACCCGTCTCTCCCAACTCCCCCCCCCTTTTGGAGATGGACAGTAACATCAATAATCTTCATATTAGTTTCTCATTTACTTCCCCAAAAATCTTAACTTAGCGACCGTATCTTCATATTAGTTCTTATTTACCAATTCTCTATTTACACGTTCAAAACATCAATGTATTGTTATTTTCATTGACCTCTTTTTTTTTTTTTTTTTTTTTTGGCAGTGGCTGAAGGTTACTGGTTAACACAGTCCGATTGAAACTCGAAAGAAGAAGAAGAAACATATTTTCCAGAAATTGTAGATAAATTATAGATAAATTGTAGAAAAATTAGAAAAATTGTAGATAAAGTGTAGACTGTTTTTTCAGAAGATTTTGTAGAAGCTTTAGTCGTTTTGGATTTGTGAAAATATCTACAAAATGAATACATTGAATTTTAATATCCCAATTCCCATTTCAATTGTAGCATAATTGGCATTTTTGACATAACTGTAGAAGATTTGTAGAAGTTTTAGTCTTCCCAATCTACATTATCTACAATTTATCTACAATTTATCTACAATTCTACAATTTAACTACAATTTATCTACAATTTCTGGAAATATGTCTTCTTCTTCTTCTTCTTCTTCTTCTTCTTCTTCTTCTTCTTCTTCTTCTTCGAGTTTTAATCTGAAATTCAGTCAAAACCAAGTATAATCTTCGCCAAAACCCCTCAAAATTGAGATATAAACTCCTAAACATATTCCGAATTATTTACAACAACACCCAATCCAAACAAATAATGATTTTTGAAAACCCAAATTTGAATTCAAAGCTTTCAAGCTTTTTAATGGCTATCAATGGTGGAAAATATATGGAAGAACAGATGAAGATGAAAAACAGAAATCTCCTTTCCGTTTCAATATTCTTCTCCTAAATCTGTTCAGAATATTCACGCCAAATCTGTTCAGAATATTCTTCTCCTAAAATTTAGCTCGTATAAATAGGAAGATACAACTGCTATTAATTAACTTTTAATGATTGGTACAAAAACTGTAGAAATAATGTGGACTGGGCGAGTAATTTAGAAATTATGCACATTTTTGGTAATAAAGTTTCATATATGGTATAGATAAGAAAAAATCCCTTAAATATGTCGGGACGGATAATTGATCCGTTTTCATTACCCGTTTTTGACCCGAACCATATCCAACCCAACCCGACCCGCCCGTATGCCACTCCTATTCTAGATTATGGAAACACTTCGACCATAACTTCTAAAAGTCATCCCTCGCTAGAAATCCTCTTGCAAACTCTTTTTCTTCTTCTTTGTGTTTCATAGCGAACCTTTGTATTAGCAACTTCTAAGTTTATTTGGGGAACGGCAGAGTTTTGTAAATTAAATTAGTATATTTTTTAAAAAATCACAAGGAAGAACACAAATGCTTCCCCTACTCATTTAAGCCCTAATTATAAATTATAAATTTCCAAGGCAGAAGGGGTATCTAAGTTCCCTAATTGTTTCGATGAAAAACGAACACAAACATTGAAGACAAAACGGCTAAAGACTGATTGTTGGATAAAAACTAAGTAGATGGATTGGGGGTTTGATAAAAACGAAACACAAACATTGAAGATAACAATGTTAAAGAACAGAGTGTTGTATAAAAACTAGGTAATGAAAATTCACTTTTTTGAAATGGCACCACCTGAATTAGTCAAGTAACTCATTACTTAATTCTCCTCTGTTGCTATGATTTATCTTGCATCCCATTTTCTACCTGATTTATCTTAGGTGTTCTTTTGAGACACATTAGGAGTATAAAAAATACTTGTCAACATCCTCAGCACTTTCTATTACTGGCATCAGTCCTAGTTTCCGGAAAGGAACGCCTTTCTGTTTCATATTGAGTCCTCAAAAGTGCGGCCCAATTGGCTTTACACTGCTTTCCTTAAGTTTATTTTTAGCTCAGGGAAAGAAAATAATTTAGCATCATGGCACCAAGCTCAACACCAGTACTGCTATTTAGCCTTCTTGCTTCACTTTTTGTTGTTACCTCTGCTCAAAACTGTTCAAACTACACTTTCACAGCCAATAGAACATTCACCTCTTGCAAAAAACTTCCATATTTAGAAGCCTACTTGCACTGGAACTACAATTTCCCCAGCACAAAAGTTTCAATTGCATATAGAGCTAAACAAGATTCTACGAGTTGGGT
Organism: Nicotiana attenuata; assembly: GCF_001879085.1. Classification (NCBI taxonomy): domain Eukaryota; kingdom Viridiplantae; phylum Streptophyta; class Magnoliopsida; order Solanales; family Solanaceae; genus Nicotiana; species Nicotiana attenuata. The sequence continues at coordinate 162,062 of NW_017671551.1, read as the reverse complement.
AGCGTGGGCTATCAACCCTACTGGACAAGGCATGATCGGATCACAAGCATTAGTTGCTTTCCACAACTCAAATGGCAGCACAATAGCTTATACAACACAAATAACAAGTTACAGTCCATCAATGCTGAAAGCAAATCTTAGCTTTCAAGTTTCATATTTATCTGCAGAATACTCGAACAGTGAGATGATTATCTTCGCGACTATAGGGCCACTGGATAATGGAACCACAGTAAATCATGTGTGGCAAGCTGGAAGCTCAGTCTCAAGTAACATCCCTCAGATGCACTCATTATCATCCCCACACCTTCACTCATTTGGCAAAATAGATTTTTTGACAGTTTAAAGACAACTGCCTGAGAAAAAATAGTCATCTTTGTTTTTTTGACTTATCAAAGAAATGAATAAATAGTCATCTTTTGGTTTCATCCACTAATTTAGATCAGGTCCAAATAAAAGTTTCACGCAAATTACCGTGAAAGAAGTTGCGGCTATTTTCCAAGCATAAAAAGGTCATCTCTATAATCATCCGACTCTGCTCATGCTTTCTGTCATCTAACTATTGTTTGTTTAAACACAAGGCAGACACAAACTAGTCCACATTCTAACATTTGGGGTTTTCAATTTATCATATGTCAAGGTGACTTTCCAAAAAAATATAACCGGGAGGAACACCGGGATAAGATTAACTAGTGAAAAATCAGTAGAAGTCGCAAACGTTGATTCAACAATCTTTGGATGAAACTAATCATCCAATAATATACTCAACACCCTCAAGACTGAAGGGGATGGTTTATCTGGGTAATATGAACGTATAAACATGTTGTCAATTAACCGATGCAGCTCACCGCACATTGACTATGTCATCAGCACACACACAAGGTGTCTTCGGGTGCTATGAATGTGTAACCATATTGCCAATTAATTGATGTAACTCACAAATCTTTGACTCGGTCATTGGCAACTCCAATGTCATCTGCACAAAATATTTTAAAGTTAGATGTCAACAACTCAACTGAATAAGCCAAAAGAACAAGAGGGCAACTTGGCTAAAAGGAGACTTTAATTAAGCCTCCTTTTTGGACTAAGTTGACAAGCATAAGATTTACAAAGCCTGAATTCCCTTTACCAACTTAGACGTAAATTTTGCACAAAGGTGTTAAGATTTCATCCATTGAACTCTCATTTGAGGAGTATTTAACCCATAAAGGCCCGAGGACGTCTCCAGATCGGCCATCAATTCAATACTGAGAAAATGAAAAGAGAACTCTCCACTCACCTCGTTGAAGATTTTACTGTAAGAGGTTTCCTTGAAACCCTGCAATAGCATTTGAGGTTTCTTGTCAGACTGTCAGCTCTGTACATCTAAATTTTACATGTTCTTTTTTAACAAAGTTTACATGTAAAAGGATCACATTGATGTGCATGTTGGGGTTTATAGAGAGATACCAATTTTTGGAATAGACCGAGAGAGGCTTGATTTAGCTCTCCAATTTTGACGCGGAAGGTATGTATCTTGAAATTATCAACAGCAAATGCCATCATCATGAGAACAGATTCCTTCCCAAGCCCTTTGCCACGACTATACTAGCAAAAGCACCATAAGAAATTGAAAATTAGTCAGTGAAATACAAAAATCTGTAGGGACATTGACAACATACAAACAAATATATCGAAACGAACTTGTGACATGCACAGAAGTATGAGAAATACATCAAACTTGAAACAAAAACGGGAGTATGAGATATATATCATTGACAGAGATTACTGTTAAAGGTTAACATGTCAATGTCATCTAATGATTTTAAGAAACATCTGGAAGCATGCGTTAAAATCTTAATAACAAAACAGTCACATATAAGAAGGATATAAATGATGAACTATCAATAAGAAGCAACAAAATAATCATACACGTAACTTGTGCTGGGGCCAGAAAAAAAAAATAGAGATACGCAAATAGTTTCTCATGGATTTCTAAAGAAATGAAATTCTAGTAGTGGTGATTCAGTCTTTGAGCTATCAGCAAGAAGTTTCAGAATCAGAAAAAGCAATACAGATTTCAGCCGCTTCATAAATTACAGATGAAACAGGAAACTGGTGTGCTTGCGAAAGGATGAAGTGGAAATGCTCTAGAAAAGAAAAGATAACAAGCCGAACTAGTGAACCTCTGATGCACTTGAGAATCCAGCGTCAGCCCGAAAGTAAGAACTATTAGCCAGAGGCCCAGAAACACTAAAAAGGCATTCTAGCTTCTTACATCCACTTCATACATTTTCTATGCTCAAAAGTCACAAGAAAATTTCATGCAATGAATTGTGCAGTTCTCCCTCAATCAAAGAACAGAGAGTCCTAGGACAGAGGCTAGGAAAAACCCAATAGGCTAACCCTGTAATGGTTCTTCGTCCTAATCCTAACTGGTGAAGATAGACCAATTTTCACTCCAAAATCACAACAATAAATAGCAATCTAATGTTCTCAAAAGAAAAAGGTTTTTCTAACGAACTGATCAACTAGTGACATGACATTAAAAAGTCAAGTAAAACGGGAATATGGAAGCATGTATACCTCTTTGGTTCAGCTATCATGATCTCGACTTCAGCCATTTGGGGATCATCCAAGTCATTCACGTATATGTTCACATCACCGACCATGGCTGTCAAAAAGAAATATGGTCACAATTAAGAATCACATATCAATCTGCAATAAACCAGGTTTCCTCACACTAGCAATCATTTTTGGACAACCAATTGGAACCAGCAGCAATTTCCCTATATCTCAATTAACATGGTTTTTGCTCAAAACTAACTTCCCCATATGGATATCAACTTGGAATCGGGTGCGCATACAGTCAACCCCCACTCTTTCCACTTGCTAAAATATTATTGAAGCTACTCAATAAAAAAAATTGAAAAACAAACAATTGCAAAAACCAATAAGAAAATACGAAGAAAAAACATAAGTTAACTAGTCGCAGAAAAATTCAGATCCTAATCGTAAGAGTTTCATACCTTTGTATGAGCATACATAGTAAACTACTATAGGTTCCGTGCTGATCAAAGATCATAGGTAAAACCAAGGTAACATTAACGTTGAAATAAAGCTACATGGAGAGATCAAACTCGAGATAGTTGAGAACTAAAATGAGAAATGCGACCTTCAACATGAGGTTCTCCATGGATGAATTTTCCAACAATTAGTTCCCTGTCCAATATGATGAAAGTCTGCTCTGCCATTAAAAAAGCATTTCCAATAAAATTTGTAAGAACCACATGAAGAAATATACTAAAAACCATTAATTTCCAGAACATCACTATTTAGTCCTTCCTGTCCCAATCAAAAGCCAAGAAAAGCCCAGTTCAGGAATGATTTACCACTTAAATCTACCATCCGACTAAGAGTACAAGGTCAGCAAGCTAATCTATAAATCAAACTTATAATTGGTCCTGACATTGCATTTTTCCACAATTCAACAAGAAATGGTGATTCAGGTGCCTTGTAGCAAAAATTTCATAAAATAATTCAGGTTTTTCGTTACTAATATAAAAAGGATTCAATGTCTCTCTGCATTAATACTTTCCAAAACGTTAAAAGATCTCAGTTTCTATTTTTGGAACCAAAAAGGAAACAAAGAAACACAGAAGGTTAAATTTCATTCAGAAATAGAAATGAAAGCCATACTTAAGGTTAGTCTAGTGGTAAGAGCACCGCACGAGATGTGTGGTGCACCCTCGCCATGGGTTCGAACACTGCCGCAGGTAAAAAGCCTCGTATTTAAGCGGAGAAGGATAAAGGATCAACCCTATTATCGGTCGAGTTCCAAACTGCATGCCACTAGCCCTTTGGGATTTTTTCGTTATCAGAAACAGTACTTCAGGGAAAGATAGTTTTTTTCTTCAACAATACATGAGAAGACACTATCTGTCAGCATCAGATTACCCTCCAAAACGTTAAAGATTAGCACTTTAATTTTAGAAACCCAAAAGAAAAAATCTACAAAGATACATGGGAGGTGAAATTTCAATCAGAAACAGAAAGCCGCATATCATACTCTTGATTCAACAAAAGAAACAGTAATTAAGGCAAAGATAGCTCTTTTTCCAGTAATAATCAAAAGGGTAACTAAAGAAACAGTAATTCAGGGCAAAGATAGCTTTTTTCTTCAGCAATAATCAAAAGGGTAACTATCTCTCAAACATAGAGTAACATTAGAAGGTGAAATTTCAATTAAAAAATGGAAGGCATACATACTTAAGGGGTCTTGGGTCCAAGAGAGTTGCATTTCATATTCTTGATCAAGGGAGAGGGGTTCGGAACCAGTAGCTTGGAGGAGAAAAGGGTCTTGCATCCATTCATGATACTTTGGGACATGCTCTCTCATGTAAGGTACCAGAGTCACCTTCTCTCCTTCTAGACTTGCCTTCATCTCTCTCTCTCTCTCTTTCTCTCTCCGAGGACGTATAGAGTTGCCAGTGAGCAGCTTAATGTTAAAGCTAGTATTCAATGGGCTGCAATAGGGAAGTGCACAGATAGCCCTATTTTGGTACCCCTGCTATAGGGAGTATATTTTTGCATGTTTAGCCTCTTTAGAATCAATTTAGACACGTGACTTAAGTTGCAAAATTCCTTGTATGAAGTTGCAAATTTTGTAAGTCTAACATATTTCTTGTGCAAGCAAACTTAAGTCATTTTTGTTTGAACTTCATATATAAACTTTGTTTGAACTTCAGATATAGACGACTGGAGTCGAGCTTTATAGCTGAATTTTAGTGTTGCGGAATATCGTGGGTTAACTAGCACACAATCACATACAAAACAAATAGAGAAGAAAAATCAACACAAGAATTTTACGAGGTTCGACTAAGCCTAATTCTCGGGGCAAAAACAGAGAGAGTTTTCCACTATGAATGAGAAGAAAAGCACAGTACAATCTCTAAGATCCCCAACTACGACCCCTATATATAAATCCCAAAAGGTCCCTAACATCTAAGAGAAAGGTTTCTCAATTTAACAAGGACTATATGTTTTCCTTTCCCAAATCTATTAGGACAATGGGTTTTCCTAAACCTATAGGAATGTGGGTTCCTAAAAATATAAGGAAATTTTAATTTTCTAGATGCGCTTTTAATGCAAGAGCTAACTTTTCTAAATGTGGGTTCCTGGTTTCGGCATCTCCTGGGTCCGACTCACATAATAGACAGGAAATTGCGTACCTTGCTCTTCTCGAACCAACACGCCACTTACCGCCACCTCGGACACGGCTAAATACAAGTAGAGTGTTTCATCCTCCTTCGGAGTATGGAGCAGGGGTGAGATCGAGAGATACCGTTTTAATTCTTCCAAGGCTTGTTGGCACTCTGGAGTCCATGCGAAGTTTTTCTTCTTCTTGAGTAGGGAAAAGAAATGATGGCTCCGATCTGATGACCTCGAGATAAATCAGCCTAGGGAAGTTATCCATCCGGTCAGCCGTTGTACGGCTTTCACATTGTTCACTATGGTGATTTCCTTGATGGCTTTGATTTTATCGGGGTTGATCTCGATACCCCTGTTCGACACCATGAAGCCCAAGAACTTGCCCGAGCCAACTCCAAAAGCGCATTTCTCGGGGTTGAGCTTCATGTTGTACTTTCTTAGGATATCGAACGTCACCTGCAAATGGGCCAAATGGTCCTCGGTGCGCAGGGACTTAACTAGCAGGTCATCAATATAAACCTCCATGGCATTGCCTATTTGATGTTCGAACATCTTATTAACTAGGCGTTGATATGTGGCTCCTATATTTTTAGCCCGAAGGGCATTACATTATAACAATACGTACCATACTTCGTGATGAACGAAGTCATTTCCTGGTCCTCCGGGTTCATTTGAATTTGGTTGTACCCGGAGTAGGCATCGAGAAAAGTAAGGATCTCGTGGCCGGCCGTAGCATCGATCAAACGATCGATGTGGGAAATGGGAAAGAATCTTTAGGGAATGCTTTGTTCAAATCTTTGCAGCCTACACACATTCTAAGTTTATTCCCCTTTTTAGGGATTACCACTACGTTAGCTAGCCATTCGGGATATTTTACTTCCCTAATGGATCCTATCTTGAGAAGTTTGGTTACCTATTCTTTGATGAATGCATGCTTTACCTCAGACTTAGGTCTCCTCTTTTGCTTCACCGGCTTAAATCTGGGATCGACACTTAGTCGACGAGTAGTTATCTCCGGTGGGATCCCTGTCATATCTAAGTGGGACCAGGCGAAGCAATCAATGTTATTGATAAGAAATTGAATGAGTTTTTTCCTGAGTTCGGGGGTTAACCCCGTCCCCAGGTATACCTTTCATTCTGGAAGATTATCGATCAATACGGCCTGCTCGAGTTCTTCGATCGTGGACCTCATCGCATCCGATTCCTCGGGGGCAACGAAGGCTCGGGGGATGAGGAATTATTCTTCTTCGCCTTCGACCACCTGTTCATCGATCACGTGTCCCTCAGGCCCAACCGAGGGTATGGGCTTTGATTGCTATTTGGCCACATGTTTGTCCTTTGACTTTTCCGATATGGATGGTGTCGATATCGGTGCCAAGTCGTGTACTGCAAACATCTCCTTAGCTGCATGTTGCTCTCCATATACTTTTTTCACGTCATCCTTTGTTGGGAACTTCATCATTTGATGAAGGGTCGATGGCACCGCCCTCATGCTATGGATCCACGGCCTTCCAAGCAAAGCACTATACCTCATGTCACCTTCGACGACATGAAATTTGGTGTCTTGTATGGTTCCGGTCACGTTGATTGGGAGGATGATTTCTCCCTTCATTGTTTCACTTGCCATGTTGAAGCCATTCAAGACTCGAGATGCTGGTATGATTTGACCGAGCAATTGAGCTGCTCCACGACCCTTGACCTGATTATATTTTCCGAACTACCTGGATCCACGAGAACACGTTTAACTTGAACGTTATTTAAAAGGATAGAAATTACCAGTGCATCGTTGTGAGGCCGAGATAAGGCCTCGATGTCTTCCTCGCTCAAAGTGAGGGTGTCCTCGGGCAGGTAGTCCCGAGTCCGTTTCTCCCTTATGATGGATACTTTGGTATATTTGAATATCTGTCCTGTGGGACGTCGACTCCATCGATGATCATGTGAATGACATGTTGAGGTTTTTCAGGTTCATTCTTCTTGTTTGCATCTCTTTCTCGGAAATGGTTCTTGGCCTGGTCGCTGAGAAATTCACGAAGATGCCCCTCGTTGGACAACCGGGCTACCTCCTCTCTAAGGTGCCTGCAATCCTCGGTCCTATGCCTATGAGTACCATGATACTTGCACATGAATTTGGGTTCCTCTGAGAAGGATCGGTCTGTATAGGCTTGGGCCATCTAGTATCTCTAATTTTGCCAATGGCTGAGATGATACCCGAGGCATCGACATTGAAGTTGTACTCCGATAATCGGGGTGCCTCCACCGGTCCTAATTGACTATCGAACCCGGTTTTTCTCATGAGTTCTTGGGAACTTTGACCTCGATCTGCTCTTCATTATTCCGAGGTATCTTACGCCTTGAAATGTTCCTTCGATCCTCGACGTATGGCTGATATCTTTCCTTATTCGGCCTTGACCCCTGTCTGCATTTCCTGACTCCTTTGCTAGTAACCTGCTTGGATAAACTAAGCCCGAGGGGGCTCCCAACTAATTATCCTCGACCCTAATTTTTGATTGGTACTTGTTATGCACATCCGCCCAGGTCACGGCGGGATACTCGATCAAGTTCTGCTTCAGCTGCTTCGAAGCTATCGAACTTTGTTCATTTAGCCCCTGAGTGAAGGCTTGTACGGCCCAGTCATCGGAGACCGGTGGTAACTCCATTTGTTCTGACTGGAAGCGGGAGACAAATTCCCTTAGCATCTCGTTCTCCTTTCGCTTTATTGAATACATCGGACTTCCTTGTTGTGACTTTTATGGCACCGACATGTGCCTTTACAAATGAGTCTGCCAACATGGCAAACGAATCAATAGAGTTCGGGGGTAAGTTATGGTACCAAATCATGGCACCCTTAGACAGAGTTCCCCAAACTTTTTTAGCAAAGCGGACTCAATCTCATCGTCTTCCAAATCATTTCCTTTTATGCCACAAGTATATGTGGTGATGTGCTCGTTGGGATCAATGGTCCCGTTGTATTTTGGGATGTCTGGCATCCAAAACTTTTTCAGGATGGGCTTCGGAGCTGCACTCTGGGGAATGGTTTTTGCAAGAACTTCTTCGAGTCCAGTCCTTTCAAAATCGGAGGTGCTCCCGGTATTTGGTCGACCCTCGAATTGTATGTTTCCACCTTTTTGTCGTTGTCCTCAATCCTTTTTTCTCCTGACTCGATCCTCTTCGTGAGTTCCTCGAGCATTCTCATGATGGTAGGGTCAGTTCTCGAGCCGTTTTTGCTTGATCTCTCCAGGGTTGGCTCAACACGATAAGCGGTTTATGGCCCAGCCACGCTCGGAGTCTTTTGCTGACTCTGCAACTGGGCGATAGCAACTTGTTGTGCTTGCAACATCTCAAAAATCACTTGTAGACTAACTTCTCTTTCTCCTTGATCCTATGTCCTTTGAGCGTCAGGTGGATCCTCTCCGCGTACACTTCCTTCGACATCAGTGTCCAAATCGACTTTTACGGCAATGTGTGAACCAACATCAACAGGGTTTGGCGCTGGTGCTACCCCAGGGTTTAGCGGTGGCACACCGGTCCTTGAAGTTGTTGCATTGTTTTCCCCATGGGATCCGAGACCGTCGTTTCCATGCACAGGTGCGTTTGCTGAGCTAGACATATCTTGGCCTGAAATCAAAGAATCTTTGACAAGAAAAAGTGTGAAGAATAACGTGTGTTATAAGAAAACTAGCACTAAAATAATCACTATTATCTTTAGCCCCACGGTGGGCGCCAAACTGTTTACCTAAAAAATGTGAGTAACAAGTGATTTGTGGTTTTAAAGGTATGTGATTTATTCCAATACTAGTGAATATACAAGTAATATTCGGTTTAAGTAAGAAGAATTGATGAACCAAACCAATGTTGTTAGAGCAACGGGGACCTCGAGCTCGATTATCTCGGGAGCCTGAGGTGAGCTAAGAGCGAATAAAGTATGAACAATAAAGTAAAAACAATAAAGTAAAAACAATAAAGTTGAAGAACAATCGTGGAGCACAGTAAATGAGAAAAGCAGAACATAATGTTCTATTGTAGTGAATGAGATGATCTTTACAGATGATTGGGGTCCCCTTTATATAGAAGAGGAAAACCCTAATATGGTACATTTCCAATTATGGTAATGAATTCTATTGGTACAGCTGTATAACAACCTAGTACGGACTCGTACTATTCCGTACAATTCTTATCCCTTAATTTATGCCCTGATCCACGTGTCCTTGAGAAATTCCCGCTCTTTCTTGAGTGTCATCGAAATTGTACTGTCCTCGAGGCAGATCATAATGGGTCTCCGATTTGCTTCTCGAGGTGCACACATCCCGGCCGGGCTCGATTCTTACTTCTGAACTCGAGCTCGGGGTATGATCAAGTCTTCGAAATCGAGCTCTCCAATTTAGACCGTATATAAACCTATACCCATATTTTTAAAATTATTTAACCTATACCCTAATTTTAACAACTTCAGACGCCTCCTCTTCTTCCTCATGACCTATGCGCTCCTTTCCCCCTCTTCTTTTCCTCTTCTTCTTCTTTTCTCTCTCAAACACATGAGACTTTGTGTAAGTATTATTGATTGGATATGAAGTACACGGTTTTGTCTATCGTTATTTCGATGGTGAATAACAGAGGTAGTGATAAAGTAATTAGAGGAAATTAGAGAGCACCAACACTAGCAAAACAATTTGCAACGAATTGCTTCTTTGGTTGCTTGGTAGTCTAATGAGGATTTCATAAAGGCTGCTTGGTAGAATCCTGAACTTTAACTAAAATTATTTTACAGTTTTACTTATAACAGAATAATTTCTTCTTCCAATTTGTTCTCAACACCACTGATGTGGAAATTTGCACTACAAATTATCTGAAGTTTGCACTATCTGAAGTTAAAATATAACAAGTTGATTTTGTCCTGAAGTTTGCACTACAAATTGAAGAACTTCAGACAAATTTGTTCTAAAGTTTGCACTATGGAGTGAAGTTGTCCCAATTACCTTTGCAAGTTAGGCCAAACTTCAAGTGAAAATATTTTGAAGTTTTGCTTTAATAAGGCCACACTTCAGGCAAAAAAATCTCAAGTTCAAACTTCAGACATACACAATTGAATTGAAGTTTGCCCTTGCTATGAACTGAAGTTTGCCTGATTGCCTTTGCAAGTCAGGTCAAACTTGAGGCAAAAATATCTGAAGTTTTGCTTTGATAAGGCTACACTTCAGGCAAAAAATTCTGAAGTTCAAACTTCAGACATACACAATTGAACTGAAGTTTGCCCTTGCACTATGAACTGAAGTTTGCGTGATTGGCTTTGCAAGTCAGGCCAAACTTGAGGCAAGAATATCTGAAGTTTTGCTTTGATAAGGCTACACTTCAGGCAAAAAATTCTGAAGTTCAAACTCCAGACATAAAATTTTACTACTCCAGGCCCGTATGTCTGAAGTTACCCGAAAAGTGGGTACTCTTGCAATTTTTTGTGCAAAGCGGGTATAAGTTAAATGGTGACTCAAAAACTGGGTATAGATGCAAATGCCCCGACAAATTAGACGTAAAATATGGGAAAATAACACTGTATAGCCGCTCTCAAAATAATAATCGAAAAATATATATTTGTATACAAATATTTTCTGTATATTATGTACAAAAATATATAAATTTTATATACTTTTACAGCTATTCGAATATAAATAGTTTTGGTCGAGAGTGAAAGTGATTTTTGCCCTAAAATTATCAGAGGACAGTCTTTGTGCACAGTGCCATTTAAAGTGTGATCACTTTTTAAAGTTTTTGCAACAATAGCCATTTAAGTTCATGTCTCTCGAGACTGAAGTGGGCTCTACTCCAGAACAAAAGAGCTGAAGTGGAGGATAACATTAGACAAGAGATTGAAGTTGGCCTCAACTTTGTAGTTTTGGTCTGAAGTTGAACTTGAACTGCATACCTCAACTTCTCCCCAGTCCCCATGGACTGAAGTTAGGCTTAAACAGAGTCCAAATTCAGCCTCAATGATAAGTGGCCAGAAGTTAAATATTTTTTTAAAATGACTAATATGGCGTTGTGCAAATAGGCTATTTGTGCACTTCACCCAAGTTAGGCTCGATAATAATCCATAAGCGAGGATGATTTTAACTTTAACGATAATTTCTAGGGTTCCTCATAAAAATTTCGACAAAGTTACTAAGGGACCTAATTAGATTAGCGGCCAAAATCACGTGGTTCATTACTCAACATGTGGACACCGAGGGGGGGGGGGG
>NW_017671551.1:84948-150628 GCF_001879085.1 Nicotiana attenuata | reverse complement strand
GACACCGGGGGGGGGGGATAATTTTTACTTACATATGTATACTTTGTATTACATGAATTATTATTACAATTAGTTTGTCTTTTTAGTTAATTTTTTATTATATATGGGGGCTAAGGGAAGAAGAAATGGGAGAAATGGTGGCCTTTCTTATCAAATGTTTCATATATCTTCAATTATAGTAGTATTAATAATAGTAGTCACATGTGTTTTTTAATTGTCTAAACAATTAAGTTTACCTTATGCCACTGGCACCACAGGATGATTCAATGTGTTCCCTAGTTATTCTTGATTCTCTTAGATTATTCTATTCAACTTGATTCTCTTAGATTAGAAAAAGTAATTTGTGCTTACTATCATTATTGTTTTCTACGTTGGAGGAAGAAAAGAAAAGAAAACTCGCCAGATCTCTCACATGCAAGAAACTTGTCGTTTTATGTAGCTCAACCAAATCAAAGAGAATAAAAGTCGAATTAAGACAACTTCATCTCATACACATTTAATTTGGCATATAAGGTACTAATGGTGTAAAGAATTTTTACACCTTAAAATTACCTTTACCTGGCATTGAGATCAATCACCACACTACCTCTATCATACATATGACAGTATATATNATAGGTTAACTTATGTTTAGATGTGTGTGTGTGTGTGTGTGTATATATATATATATATATATATATATATATATATATAGAGAGAGAGAGAGAGAGAGAGAGAGAGAGAGAGAGAGTTCTATACTTTATATATAGGGGTGGATCCACGGTATAAAATGTGATTCACGTGACCCCGNAGCCCTTCAGAAAGAAAGACATAATATAATAATGAATTAATTAATAAAAAAAAAAAAAAAGGGTTGGTTAAGAACTATTGACTGTAAACCATAGCAGCTATCGAACACGGGGTCAGAAGTGAATTACGAGTCGGACCAATCTGCGAATCGAGCGAGTCTTCCAGAAGAGTTGGTGCAAAAGTCATTGTAGTCCAAGTCCTAGGCCTCACTATCTATCAATCAAGAAGGTAAAGGAGAGAAGGTTTGATTGAAAGTAAGAAGGATGTTGCTATTCTAGGATGTGGCGAGGTCAATCAAAAAAAAAGAGATGTTAATTAATCAAAGGTCCAACTGATCACAACGCCTGTATTGTAAATATGCAGTTNTATATATATATATATATATGATGTACATAATTTGAAAAAAATATATATACATATTTGATGGAACCCATGGTCAAAATACTGGTTTTGGTCTTTATATCCAGCAACCTAAGATCAAGGGATCGAATCCCTTACCAAATGTTTTGTTTAATGTTTTCCTTAAATATTTCTTTTCTTTCTATTTCTACTAATGTAACTTTTCTTTTTATTCTTTAAATCACTAAAGCAATCAATTCCCAACTACTCAATCCACACACGCCTCGAGTTTACTCGATCTCCCATCTCGGAATGGTGCATCCATCTTTTCGAAATCCTAGATCCGTCCCTGTATATAACTGCCAAATTTGTTGCTTTATTTCACTAATTATTTTTTCTTCACAATTGATTCCCTTAATCACTACCATTCCTTGTTTGCTGTCTCAATCAATTAGTCTCGAGTCCAATAGAAAGATAAAGAAGAATAAGCAAGGTTTATTTCCAGGAACCAATGTCATAGTAGTGGTTCAAGTTATCCTTGTGCTTACACTCGTGCTAGCCCTACTTGTACCTTCAGTGGCCGGGCAAGGAGGAGGAGGAGGAGGAGAACACGGAGGAGGAGGACATGCTCGAGGGATATTCTTCGGAGGACAGAGAGGTGGGCATTCAAGTCGGCATTCAAGTGCTTCATCTTACTCTAGGCATGCTTCAATCAATTTGATGATCATTATTCAAGTTCTTATGTCTTAGGAGGGAGAGTTAGATTCTAAGTAATAATGTTGAACATCTTCTTCATTTATATGTTACTAGTAATTATTGTCAGTCTAGAGTATGAGTTAAAACCAAAATGAGTGAATGAAATGTTGCAACACTTTTTAATGTTAGAACTTGAATTCTAACTTGAGTCTTACCTTCATGACCATTGTCAGGGGCATAAGCACCTTGTTTGAAGCGATGCCACATGACATTTTGATGACGCATTATGCTTTTCATAAATTGACTACATCTAAACGTCATACACGTTGCTCTGATTCATCAAAACGTTTGGTAGGTAGTTGGGCAACTTAGTTTTTTTTGTTCGATTTACCCACCCAACGTCTGATACACATATTGGACACCGACTATCAATTCCACCCGCCACCACAACCCATGCTGGTGGAGTCTGGAACTAAAATATTGTCTTTTTGGACTAACAATACTTTTTTAGGTGTAAAAAAAAAGTTACCAAAATATTTAAATCGCGCTTTACAAAAAGGTAGTTGAATAGGATACGCGGTTCACAAGAGCGTTTTCTGTTGTCTCCTTTTCACAAGACCATTTTGTCTTTCCCTAGGTCAACTATTACGCTAGTCTGTAGTAAATAGTACTAGCACAGTAGAGTAGTACTTATTTCTTTTTGTGGTTTAACCCTTTCTCTATTTTTTCTATTTTTATTTGGTTAGTACGTTTTTAAGGGTCGTGTAATTACCAGGTACGGGGTTATTTTTAGGATTAAATTTGCTCAGTGTTCCTGTGTAGATATAAGCAGAGACAAAATTAGAATTTGAAATATATAGGTTCGAATTCTAATTTGTTTAAATTAATGAGCTCTAAATTATCCTTTACAATTTATATTATTTAATAAATTTTTTAAAATAATTAATACATGGTTTGGACTAAAACTATTGGGTTCGAGTGAGCCCCAACCACAAGGCTAACTCCGCCCTTTGATATAAGATTGGAATAAAATTTATACCAACAAGGAAAGACAACAGATATTTTTGAGTCCAAAAAGATAATATTTCGGTTCCGGACTTCACGTTGGTGGGCAAATCAGTTATGTAAGTTAGCAACGGTAAAGTCCAGGTTTATTAGTCTTTGAATATTGCCACCTAAGCAAGTCAAACATCTCTCTTTGCTGCTTACGTGGAAAATACGAAAAGAAAATTAATTGAAAAATAAACTAGGGGCTCAATCACTTCTCAGTCTCCAAACTTTGGTCGATCCGATGGCGTCTCCAATCGAGCTCCTCCTGCCTGGATTTCATAATTTGCTGTTTTGATTATGGAACTAGTGATTCATTTGTGCGCGCGGTTTGTCTCTTGTTTTCCTGCTTAACAATTTCGCTTCATCTTATGATTTTCATTCATAGTTGTACTTAGGTTTTGAATTCTGGAATTGTTGGCGTGGTGATTCATTAAATTTAAGTTTTGTTCCTCACTATTATTTGTCAAATTAGAACATTCAATTTAGGGCTGTCAAAGAAATTAGGGCTTCATAGTTTCCCATACCAATGCCATGATTCCATATTTGTTAAAGACGCGAAAGAATTTTCACCAATTTTACTTAAATAAAACTAATTCAGTCATTTATGAAACTAGATTAAAGTTCTAGAGAAGTGGCGTTCCATATTGTTGATTATTCAAGTAGTGAAATGGGCGTGGTTTTTTTTTTTTTTTTTTTTTTAAAAGTCGAGGCAATTATTCCACGGAGTGCGGGAGTAGTTGCTAAAATGGTAGCTGTAACAACTCTCCGACAATGCACAAGATAAACTGATAGAAACAACGTATTTATATTAACTGCAGAAGAAAGGGGGTGAGAAGCTCAGGTATGGAGAATGGGGATGAAGAGCAAACAACACTCATTTACATTGTTCGAGTCCATTATCCCGAACCCCACACACCACATGGTCATAAGGGTGGTCACTTGGTCGAAAAATTACACTGTGTATATAGGTACTATATTACGTTTTAGAGGTATATAACGCATATTGAACACCTTTTGTCGGGAATTATTTTTACTTATTTTAAATTTGAACACCCTTGGGGAAATTCTTAGCTTTGCCACTGATCCCACACATAATTTTCCAATTAGCCAAATTTTCCCCCACCCTAGGCTCGTCATTCATATTTCATAACAGTAAGTAACTAGTTTTATGTACATTTTGCCTCTTTTTTCTCTTCAGTTATAAAAGGGATAACAATTCCTAGTGAGTCTAATCTTCATGTGATGTATGTATCAGGATCACTTTTAGTTAACTGTTTTTTTCGAGTACTCTGTGGGGCTGTAGTTATAATATGAAAGTACAATGTCACACCTAGCAGGCCGATAATTTGCTGCTATGCATTAGGCAGTTGCTCTCTCAAGCCCAATACTTGCTTAGTATATGATTTTACTGCCTCCAATGCGCCCACGTTGTATGCACCCATCTCTTATTAGATCAAAAAGAAATAAAAAAGAAATGTGGAACATTGGAATATGCAAAACCAACAACATTGCTGCGCTTATTTTAAAAAAATGTAAACCTTCTAATGTATAGTAATATGCAAAAACATGCCTTTAGGATGTTTTGCTTCCCATAACTTCCTGAAATCTGTGTACCATGCCATGTGAAGGTACAAGGTACCATATCATGTGAAAGTTGAAATCCGAATCATTTCTACCATTGCTGAGTCGTCTACCGTTATTATTGTTTAGCCCTTTCGCACTAACCTTTCCTTATCCTTCATCCTTGTTTTAGGGATTTCACTTTGCCTTTGATTTGCTTGCTTCCCTGTTCTTGTTATTTTTGCTTTAGCGAGCCTCATCGGAGACATTGTCAATATGGCTAATCTCACCGCTGGTAAAATTCTATCCAGTAGCACCTTGTACCGAAAGGTTCAAGCCTTATTTGATATTTACTACATCTCTTTGTGACAACAAGATTCCTGTTATCTCTTTGTGACAATAGAAAGTCCTGTATTCTCTTTGTGACAATAGGAAGTCCTGTTATTTCTTTGTAACAATAAGAAAGTCCTGTATTCTCTTTATGACAATGGAATTCCTGTTATCTCATTGTGACAATAGAATGTCCTGTTGGGGTTGTTTTGATTATTTCACTTTTTGTACAAGCGTTGTGAATTTCTCAACTTAATGTTTTTATATTAAATGATAAGGACAGTACAGACATTGGTAATGTTCAAGCGAATTTTTATTTGTTTCCATGATTCGTCTTTTCTTGCGCTGAAGATTTTTAGTACGCTTTGAACTAATGATGCTTTGTAGTTTGTTATTTTTCTGGATAAACTTGACGACCTTACTGCAAAGCATTCAATGCGAGAAAGATTTATTTGTTGAGGCTATGAGGAGGATTCATGTAGTGCAGCTCATCTTTTGAAAGACCCAATGGAATTTATTTGTCTTTCATTGACAATGGATTCTGAATGAAAAATAGGTGGACGAAGGAGGAAGCGCAGCGGTGGAGGAGGATGTGGCCGCAGAGCAGTGGTTGGGGTTGGGAGCTCATCTTGTAAGTTGATAATGCAGCAGCGCCATTAGCAGTCTCAGATCGGAACTGTTCCTCAGCTTCTTGCCGGTGAAGTTTCCGGTGCCGTCAACAAGACATGCACTGCACCCCTTATTATTCTCTTTCAGGTTCAAATTTTGTTCTCCTAATATTTAAGGCTAAATGTTGTAATTCTAAGTGAAAGCTTTTTTAAGCAGAAGTAATTGATAATTCTATCATCTTTTTTGGTTCAAGGAATGCACACGGATGCTGGTAGCTTAAAAAGGGCAAGTATAATGCAAGAGGCATCACGTATTGTACATGAAGAAGGGTATCAGGCATTTTAGAAGGGGAATTTGGTCACACTTTCTCAACGCTTCCATATTCCTATGTCAGCTTCTATGCATTTTTGAACACTACAAGAATGTCGGTACAAACCTTCCGTGAATTCTATATTTTAAAGTATATTACTGAGCGCCAATAATTTCTGTAGCTTGTCTGTCTAAATTTTTTCTTGTTATATAGACAAATAAAGGTGTTGTAGTTGATTTTGGGAGTTGAAAGCCAAGGAGAGAATATAACTGCAGACTTTTGTATACGACTTGTAGGCGGTGGATTATCTGGGATAACAGCTGCTTCTGTTACATACCCCTTGGATCATGTTAGTACGCGTGTTGCAGCTGGCATTTTCATCTGGATTGGGTAACAGTTTTGGTTTTGGAAACATCTTTATTTGCTAATCAAATGTATTTTTAAAATGGCGTGGAGACAAAGTCCAAAGGGGGAAAAGGGGATCAAAAGAGCTACTTTTAATGGTGTGTTAGGAGAAAGTTTTTGTTCAGTAATTGAAACAGTTATGATCTTGATAACCTGAACCAAGTTTTTCGGTTTTCCTTTTTTGTTATGTTCTAATTTGCCTTCATCTTAGTGATTTATCTAATTAGTGCTCTGCTGGATGTAAACATTCTTTTTCCTCAATATCAGATAAATCTAATGTTGCATCCTTACCACTGAACAAATATCCTGGGGGCCAATTACATTAATTAGATGGATGTGAACATTCTTTTAATCTGATGATATCAGCCTCATCTTCCATTAAGACAAGAATTAGTCTAATCATTCCCTAGGTGAGGGTGGAGGCGTCGTGAATGGAATGTGGTCTGTTGTTCATTGAAGTTTGAGAAAAGCATTAAAGTCTGTTGGGGTTTTAAGTGGAATGTGCAAATGAATCGTAGGTTTAATAACTAAAGGCGCAAATGGAGAAAAAAAAATTAGAAAGCAACAAATGGAAAACTTCAGTTTTCTATCAGTAGTGCTGGGTTTCTTGTTCCATTTGTTAAGTGTAGCAAAATTTTAATTAAACCTGTAGCTAAAACAAATACATTCTCTTAATTGGGTCACGGGCTTGGCACCACTAGTCTGAAACAATCCGTCATCCATAGTAGCGTTTGGACAACATTAAAGCAACAAATGGAAAACAAGAAATGGCATGTAAAATAAAAAAAGATGAAGCTGAATTGCCAGTACAATCCTGAGAGGAGACACAATAAGATCCATATTTACACAATAAGACATAAAGACTAGATTAATACTAAAACATAATTAAAGTACAATCACATTTCTACTGCTATTAGACTAATAGTATGTATCATGTACTACGCCGTTGTGGTGGATAATGTTGAGGGTACCTAGGGGAGGACATCTGAAGCTGAAACCGTGGAAGTACTATTTCCCTTCGACTACATAGTTGTTCGTATCTAAGGGTTACTTCATCTAATTTCCAACGCAATATGTAGAGGAAGAAACACGCCGCGAACACAAACCAAGTGTATACACGCAGCTGGAAAACATTCATAGCACTGCTCAATGATGCATCAATGAGCAAGAAGCTTAGGACTCCGAAATCAGTGGCTGGCTGAACCATCGCTACATTGCAAAGCCAAGCTGCTGCAGAAAATAATACGGCGACCATCTGAGCAGAAGATGTGAATCTGAAACTTAATTGGAAAATTATAGTCCACATTGCTCCCAAGACAAATTCCATAAGCTTCTTCCTCTCATAAATCCACACTATTAAAGTTGGCAATGTGCCCATATCTAGTCGCTCCTTCAATACTATATAAGCAATCAAAAGGGTTGGAGGGACGAGTAGATGCATCAAACGTATCAGGGTATCGGAATAATACGTCTGAGGAGGAACAACCAGATCACTGAAAATCAAACTACAAAACCCCCATAAAAAGCAATGATCCAAATACATCCGAATGGAAGGTGAAGTTGGAGTTCTGTAAGCCAATACGTAGTAAAGGACAGCAAAGAGAATAAATGCAAAGATGTAGTATACGAAATCAACTAAGTATACTAATGGATGTGGTTGTCTAAACCAAAATGATGGGCTGGTCCCGAGGATAAAAGATAAAATGGCACGGACACAACCAACAACTGTGCCAGAAAGATAGAAATTAGGACGTTGCCAACTCGGTTGAGTCTAAACCCGAAATAAAATGGATTATAAAGACTAAGCTGACTATTTTCTAACACTGGACGAAGAAGAAACGCGTATGTAAAAGCAGACAGGGACATGCAATAAGCTATGAAGTATATTACACTAATCGATAATGTAGGGTGATGATTTAAGTGGGCGGAGAGTATTAAAAACTCATAGGTAAATCGAGTACACAGTGCACTAAGTAAGTATGAGAAAAAGAAAAATATGATGGAGACGAAATACCATTGTTTTGGTGACTAAGGACACAATATCTCAACGAATGTATAACTGATGTATGAGTCCAAAGAACAGAATGAGGAGCAATTCAACATGAACCAGCTAGCAACTTCTCATCAACGAACTGCATTAAAGGGACAGTGTAATTGAACACTTGCATAAGTCTAAATATAAAGAAGTGCAAAAAGCAAAACAATGGAATTCAGATGCTGGATAAGAGGTTGATGAACCTTGAAGATAAAATGAAGGACCTGAAAAACTTGAGGGCAAAAAGTGACGTTCTGAAAAGCGAGGATGAAATCTCAGAAACTCCCGACTGCCCTCCAAATGAATGAGTTGCAATGCGCAGGATGGTGATTATGCATGTATTTTGAAGAAATCAAGCTTAACTTCCTGATCTCTAAACTATTATTTTTTTGGAATGCTTTAGAGTTTCTAGTACTTGAATTCTGATATTAGGTATTGATTAATAGTTTTAATCCGATTGCTATTGCATAGAGGGGTATAATAAGTTGGTTCTATGTATTAGGTTTTGGATTTACAATAGTATATATAATGGTACTGACTAAGAATATTGGCTTCTCCCCTCCACTGACTTTTCCTCTCTTAAAAAAAAAAAACGAACGTATAACTGTAAATCTTTTACACAAATATATAACTTTAACTGAATAAGTAACTATGCTATAACTTTAACTAATATCTATTTACTTGGTGTGAAAGTTATCTCTAATGATTTTATGCTCTGTCAACATAAGATGATTTTACCATAGCAAATAATGAAAAATGTACGTAGTAGTATTTTCCTTTTATCACAGCCAAAAAACATGATATATAATCTGTAAAATATATTAATAATGTTAAGAAAAAAAAAGAACTAACATTGTTGCTGATATATATTATTAATATTAGTAGTTGAAGCACATGGCTTTCCTTGGGTTACATCACTAAAAGAAAACGACATGAACTAGAAATGACAGTAATTGATAAAAATTGTGGTAAAGTACTGTATGGTTAATTGAGAAAATATGGGATATAAACTGTAAAATATATATTAATAATATAAAAAAATAATAATAATAGTAATATTGTTACTGATATATCTCATTGAGCATCTATTAGTGGGAAACTTACAAGAAAAGAAAGTGTTGCGTGAAAGCAGGACCTATCAATTTCACCTGCAAAATTTTTTACACACTTGATGTTTACATAATTGATGTATGACATATTGCCATATTGCAAGTTTATTCTTTATATTATCGATATGTTATATTATAAAATAATGACAAACGATATATTTTATCCAATATTATATTCATCAAACGGTACAATACAATACAAATACAATTCGATACATTATAAAATGTTGCGCAAGCGGTTAGGAAATCGAAAATTTACAGTTGGCCTTTCCAGTAGTAAAAATTCCCAGTGGCACCTTAAACTAACTGAACCTTTGCTATTCTGTCCAAACATTTCTCTTTCACTTAACGCGTGATGGTAAATAAAAAAGAAAAAGAACAAGGCGAATGAAAACATCTTAAATTTCCTTTTTAAAAATTATTGGTATATATGTCTACTTATTAAAAGAAAAAATAAGAAAATAAGCGTTGAAAATTGGATAATGTAGGCATGCAAGACTAGGCCTCATTTATCTTTGCGTAAGAAATGTCTTAGTCTTAGACTCTTAGTCATTAAAACTTTAATTGTTAATAAATGAATTTACTTTTCTTATTTATCTATCTATATTATATTAAAAACACAAACTAGCGCATAATTATGTTTATTTGACATAGAATAAATCATAATTCTAAAAAAATTAAAATTCCCTCATGTTAGATAGACATAATTAACTTCATAACTATGTGTTTCTTCCTCTAGATACTAACAAACCGCAAGACCCTAAATATATCATGAACCTAAACAACGTGCATTTATTTATTGAAAATAAATGTTCTCAAAGAATCAAATAATTGTGTTGTTCTAGAAAATAAATCTATCAAAAAACTTATCAAAAAATAAATCTAACAAAAAATATAAATATTTAAAGCATCTAAAAACCTAAAAGTTAATTGTCACATCAACTTTATACAAATTAAAATGTTTCTTAAAAAAATTTACTTAAAAAGCTGTATTATTTACTTGGTCAAATAGAGAATATCTGCAAGACTGCAACGCAATAACACAATATCTGCAAGACTGCAGTGCAATAACACAGCGTATCTTTATCATCATTTCTAAAGACAACAACGTTAGAAGTGTTATTATCACACACAACCAAAAAAAAAAAAAAACAAAAAACAAAAAACAAAGAGAGAACTTACTTCGATGAAGTTAATGTACGTTGGATCAATAAGTAAAATACCTTAAGAATATTTTTCCAATTTCTGATTGTGAGAGCAACCAATACAAAGAGGTCATAAGATGTTTTGCCTTAGAAACCTTCGAGAATAGTTTTGACTAGGGTGAATATAGGTCGGATTGGTTTGGGTTTTTTAATTACCAAACCAATTTAATTGTGTCAGGTTATTAAATCTAAACACCAAATCAAACCAATAAAATTCAAGTTTTTTAATCTCGATTTTTCTCGGATTTTTTCGTTTATTCGGGTTTTTTTTTCATATGATTTTCATAGCACAAAACATAGAATTTGTGCTCCAAATATTTCTTTAATTCTAGTAAGACATAACTATATAAGGTGTTTTCAAGAAACTAATATAAAACATGAGATGAGTCATGTTATTATACTAAAAATTCAAAAATAAAGATAATAAATCACATAAAATAAATATTATTAATAAGCCACAATGAAAATAACATAATCTTAAATTACTAGTTGCTAAAATAAGGACGACTAATAAGTACTATTATTTACATGACAAAATACTAAAAAAAATAAAATAATAAGTTGTGCATTTTATATAAACATTGGAAAAACTAAATAAATAGATATATGTCATTCCTAGCAATTGAATTGAAAGTCTTTTGTCAGCATTAATATTGATTTGATTTTGGTTTGGGATTTGTTTGAGTTACTAACAATTACGGACTATAAAACTTATTGGAGTATTCAAAAATTATTAGTCCAATTGCCTGAAATAATACGCTAAAAGATAAAATTATGAAAAAATTTAAGAAATATTTATAAACTACACTAGAATAAATATTTTTATGTATTAAATATATTTAAAACGTCTATACATGTAATGTCGGGCTGGTTTGGTTTTGATTTTGACTTTTTTTAAGTTAAAACAAAACCAATTATGGTCGACTTTTTTTTTTTCCAACACCAAACCAAAACCGTAGTCGGGTTGTTCTTCTCGGTTTGACTCGGATTATCGGTTTGGTGCGGTTTGACGATATGGTTCGATCGGTTTAATTAACTTCTACTTTTTAAATATCATGTAAAAGGCATTAGTAAAAGTAGAAAAGTCAAACTTAATCAAAGTCGAAAAAAGAAACAGATAAATTTAGTTACTAACGAGATCATAAATTAAAAATCATAATGTAACCTTCTTGTATTTGGAGGTTTTTTAGATAAGGTATGAAAACATATAATACTACATCAAACAAATATCAAATAATCAAACTTTAAAATGAATAAAAAAGTCAAAGCTTAATAAGATTAAACATTGACTACTATTAAAAGAAAAGAAGAGAATAAAACACTGTTTCTATGCTGTTGACATCGCAGTAATGGAACTTTGGATTCTTAGAAAAAAAATAAAAATATGATACTTGTAAACTATAAAAAATATATTGGTTAAAACGCTGGATATATACCTTTAGTGATGTATATGACCATTTGGTACAATTTGCTTTATTTAAAGTTTAAAATTTAAAAAAACCTGGAAGGCAACGGCTGCCGTTAGTTCATTTGATAACCTTGTAATCGGTTTAATATGTATTTTCTTTTATGATACATATTTATAAATATTTAGTAATTTTTTTAATATATGAACAAGGTCGAGATAAAAATTATTAGGTTTATGTGAACCTCGAAATTTTTTAGTAGTGAATGTTGCTGTTGTTGAATAGATAAGGAAAGAATTCAAGATATGATGATTAACATTTTGTTTAGATTAATTTTCTTCTCTCCAGTGTATTATGTTTTAGTGAGGTACGTTTGGTTTGATGTCCTGCCTCTTCATTGATTACACGTTTTATTTACTATTAAAATCCTTCAATAGTTTGTTTAGATGTACTATAATATTTATTGAAGTTTTATGAATTTTCAAATAAAAATCTATACTTTGCAGAGTATTTTTTTGTTGTGATAATCCCTTCTGTAATGAGTTTAGATATACTCCCTCAGTCCCTCTCTTCCATAATAAAAGTTTAGCATCGGGCCCGCCATGGGTCGGTCGCCCTTGGCTTTAAAAATAATTGCCCGTTGGCTCTTCAAAAAATAGTCATTTAACCCCCAACTAATTTTTAACTCCAAATTTTTTATTATTATAATTTATTCCTATTTTTTTTTACTATAAATATCTTCTTATTCTTTCATTTTTCTTACAAAATCAATATTAATCTATTAAAATCACTCTCTAATTTTTTTCAATACTTGCTACAATTGTTTACTTTATAAAATAAAAAAATTATGAGGTTGCTACTATTGCTTACTTTATTCAAAAAAACTAGTCAAACAATATTGAGGTTGCTAGAATTTGTGAAAAAAATTGTGAAGTTAGTGAACTGAAGTCTTCAACGATAATCAATTTTCAACAAGTTGTTTGTCTATTCGGTAAACTCGTTCTCACTCTTAAGTCTTAATATTTTATAGTTTTGTTTGTTTTATTTAATTACTATTACTTGATTAATTAAGATGTCTTCCTTAAGAAATATTTTTGATAAAAATAAAAATAATAAAAAATCTAAGACTGACGAATCTAGTGGTACTATTGTTCCTCCTCCCTTGCCCCCGGCTCCCCAATCCAAACCCCGTAGCCATCCTATACCTCCTATTGTTGATACCGACAATAATTTATCACAATTTACCGATACTGAATTTTGCCATAATATCGCACCCGGTGAATTTTCAGACAAAAAATTAATGAATGCTCTCTATACTAATGATTATAATACTATTAATCAAAAAGATGATGAGAAAATTGATTTTGATGAAACTCAACCGGACGATGATACACCCACTAGTCATGCTCCTGATGTTGACCCAACTAGTGATAACGCTGTTAATCCTAATGATGATCCAACTGATACTCCATATGGGGGGGGGGGGGGTAGGGCTAGAAAGATATTGCCACATTTTTTTGTTGCTATAATAAAATTACAAGGCATTGCTTTGAATATTTTTCAACTATATTTTTGTCTCTAAATTTCAATTCAAAAATTAGTATGTAACTTGTATGCAATTTGCAAGTCAAATGGTCCCAACGGCTATTTTTGTAAATTAGTTGTTGGACCAACAACCATAATCTAAAAACTTGCAAATTAAGAGTTAAATTTGAGTTAAAAAATTAAGTTACAATTCTGTAATAACATTACAAGGCATTGCCTTAAATATTTTTTTAACATCTTTTTATCTCAAAATTGTATTTAATTAAGAAATAAAAATAAATAATTTACTGCATAGCCGTTAGGCCCATTTAGCCCGTTTAGATCGCAGGCGCAGCCCCGGATCATGAGTTAGTGGCCCGATTTCCGATTGGTTCTTACAAAAAGCATGTTTAGCCTGGAACCGCTTGAACCATTTATTTAGGGACCGAGACCAGCCCGGGACCGCAACCCGCGAGACCGGCCCACTTGGCCAGTTTGAGATCCGGCCCGGCCCACTTGCCGCCCTTACATATAATACTACATCAAGCAAATATCAAAATAATCAAACTTCTAAAATGAATAAAAAAAAAATCAAAGCTTAATAAGATTAAACATTGACTATTATTAAAAGAAAAGGAAGAGAATAACACCTTTTATATATATATATATATATATATATATATATGTGTGTGTGTGTGTGCGTGTGAGAGAGAGAGAGAGAGAGAGCGAGAGAGAGAGAGTGAGAGACCATTTGGTACAATTTGCTTTATTTACAGTTTAAATGTTAAAAATTCCGGAAGACAATGACTATGGACTACATGGCATGAATCTAAAAGGTCATTGAACATTACTTTGAGGTAATACTCAATAAATAATATTAATATTTATATATTTATCGGTGTGTATTAGTTAAACTTTTATTTTAGGAATTTAGGTTGAGTTTAGTATTGAATTGGAAAAAATCAAGTTAGTATATTGAATTAATTATGTGATGATATGTCATGACATGTGGGTCAGTAAAAGAATGACAGTAGGCAGAGAATAGTTAAAGAGGCACGAGCTTTAACAGAAACGAGCGAAGATCCAAGAAAACCAGAAGGAATGGGTGCTCGAACCTCTTGATAATTTGGAAAAGTATCGAAGGAATGAACCTAGATAGCAAAAAAGGATAAATACATATTATTGGTAGTTAATGAGCATTAATTACGGGAAACGTTATAGAATATGTACTAAACAGTTACGATTACCAATTATAACGTTACATTAAATGTCATTAATTGCCCATAATAGCTCCATTATGGGAGGAAAAAAACGTATTACTTAGAAATAACTATAAAAGGTGAGGAATAAACATTACTAAGGACATGAAATACTATTAGAATACATCGATTTACTTTACTTTCTATCCTGCTATTGTTTATATCAATTATTCTTATTTTTATTTGATTATCAGTAACCCGAGTTCTTCTAATAGAAAGCTTTGACCAAAATTCTTATTTTTTTGTTAAACAAATTGGTTCCGTTACCGGGAATCTAATAATCTACTACGTCCTAAATTAACTTTCTTTCAAATCAATCATGTCAAATGTCAATGACAACAATCAAGGAGACCGTCAATTCCAGGAGAATCAACAAGGCGATGGAGCCTCGGTCCTTTCCCCTCGAAATTCTCCTCGACAATCTTGAGAAGGAAATCCTGATGGATCTCAATCAAATGCAAATGAACAGTTTGAAAATGATGAGGCTATCAACGAAGCTTTGAAAAAGTTAATCGCTCAACAGGTCAGCAATGCTCTTGAGGCCTTCGCTAACCAGTTACCAGTTGTACCGCCAACATCAACTTCAAACAACAACACCGTAGAGAATCCTCGCTCAGGACTCGTTATCTCGGGCAGTGGAGGAACTCCTTGCGAATCTCGTGATGGAGGATCAGGTAACCCAATTAATTCAGATTTACAAAATTTAGTACTAACGTTGCAGAAACAGCTCAAGGAACAAAATGACCGCATAGAGCAAATACCTGGAGTACCGCCTGTAATCAAGGGAATAGATATGGAGAAATACTCACGACAACCTTAGAAGCCAAGTGCTGCTCCTCTACCAATTCCGAAAAAATTTAAGATGCCCGATATACCAAAATATGATAGAACAACTGACCCATGGGATACTGCATTCACGATCGATGTAAAAGGCAACGACTTGACCAAGCAAGAAATTGAATCAGTTTTGGTTAGAAAATTCGGAGAAACACTCACTGAGAGAGCATTAATATGGTATTCTCTTTTACCCGAAAATTCTATAGATTCTTTTGCTGAACTTGCAGAATCATTCATCAAAGCACACTCGGGAGCTCAAAAAGTTGAGAAAAGAATGGAGGACATTTTTAAAATAAAGCAAGGAGATACGGAGCTGCTCGGAGAATTTGTAGACAGGTTCCAGCGTGAAAGGATGATGTTGCCACGTGTACCAGATAATTGGGCAGCTATGCATTTGCCAGCAATCTAAATGAAAAAAGTTCAGAAGCCACGAGGAGACTCAAGGAAAATCTACTAGAATTTCTAGCTACAACTTGGAATGATGTTTACAACAGGTACAACACGAAGCTGCGGATAGAATATGACACCATCATTCAATCTCGAAGGGATGAAAAAGTAAGTTCAAGGAGAGCTAAAACTGAAAAAAGGCCCGGTAAAAATAGGTACGAACCTTACATTGGACCAGCAGGAAGAGACTCACGTTCAAAACAGGAAAACCCAAGGTACGATCATAGATCAAGAGATAGGGAGTCAGGTTCACCATCAAGGTTCGGGAAAGAACGGAACACGCGAGAGGCACGTGGTGATGATAGAAGCTCCAAGGCAAAGATTGGCGGTTACTATTTTAATGTAAGCACATCCGAATTGGTCGTTGTTTTAAAGAGCATGGGCGACAAGGTACGCTGGCCAAAGGAAATGAGATCGAACCTGAACAGGCGAAATCATGATTTTTGGTGCGAGTTTTACCATGATCACGGTCACAAAATGGCGGATTGTAGATTACTGCAAGGTGAAATAGAACATTTATTGAAACAAGGGTATTTAACTGAATTATTTAGTGAAAAAGGAAAGCAGGCATACATGAAAATAAGATAGGAGCCTCCAAAACCCCCTTCACCAAAAAAGGACGGTTAATGTCATAAGTGGAGGAGAAGAGATCAATGGCGTAACATCAGCGAGGAAGGTGTCAAAAATAACGGTCACACACGGGAAGCGAGTTCGAAAAGTTTTGGAAGAAGATAGTATTACATCCGATGATGCAGAGGCAGATGGCGTGATAACCCCACTTAATGATACACTGGTAATATCTTTACTTGTACATGACACTAATGTGAAATGAATTTTGATTGATCCAGGTAGTTCCAAATATCATTCTATTAAGAGTGGTAAATGATATTCAAGCTGATGATAAGTTGATACCCAAGGCTCAAACATTATCCGATTTTCACAACTCGAGCGTCGTAACAAAAGGCGAGATAACACTTACCACATTCTATGAAGGAGTAGTTAAAGATACCAAATTTCAAGTGGTAGAAATGGATATGGCTTATAACATGATTCATGGTAGACCACGGATTCATGAGATGGAAGTTGTTCCATCGACTTTGCATCAACTTATTAAATTCCCTTCACAATGGGGAATATAACAAATACATGGTGATCTACAAGCGTCTGGGAGCATTAATTCCGTAGCGGATTCAAGCGCAAAAAGTGAAGAAAAATAGCAATCACAGAATTCAGTTGAGGATGATGCAACACAAGCCTCAACTAAGCATGGGCGAATAGATGTAGACTCGAGGCCTGATACCATCCAAGAACCAGAGGAAAATGAAAACATCAAAACAACAATTGAGGAACTGGAAGCTGTAATACTATTTTCATCTTGGCCCGAGAGGAAAGTCTACACCGGGACCAACTTAAATCAAGAAATGAAAGGTAAGTTGACTTAATTTTTAAAAACTAACGTAGATTTTTTGCTTGGTCCCATTCTGATATAACATGTATACCTCCAGAAGTGATGACCCACAAATTAAACGAAGATCCATCGTACTCGCCTGTCAAACAAAAGAAAAGAAAGCAAGGATCTTCCAAAAACCAGGTGATTCAAGATGAGGTGCAAAAACTTTAAAAAATTGGGTCCATCCGCGAGGTAAAATATCCTAATTGGTTAGCTAATACTGTAGTAGTACCTAAAAAGAACTGTAAGTGGCGAGTTTGTGTGGATTACACTGATTTAAATAAAGCTTGTCCTAAAGACTCTTTTCCATTACCGCATATAGATCAACTAATCGATGCTCCTGCAGGGCATGAATTGTTATGTTTTTTAGATGAATATTCAAGGTATAATCAGATAAAAATGGATCCTATAGATGAGGAAAAAACTTTATTTATAATAGATAGGGGGACTTACTGTTACAAAGTAATGCCATTTGGTCTCAAGAATACTGGAGCCACATATCAAAGGCTGGTGACAAAAATGTTTCAAGAACATCTAGGGAAAACCATGGAAATCTATATAAGATGATATGCTGGTCAAGTAACAACAAGCAGGGGATCATATTCGGCACCTGCTGATACATTTCAGGTTCTTCGTAAATTTAACATGAAATTAAATCCTGAGAAATGTGCATTTGGAGTTTCGTCAGGTAAGTTCTTGGGGTTTCTTGTTTCTAACCGTGGCATTGAAGTAAATCCCCCGCAGATTAAAGCTATTGAGGAAATTCCAGATATACTGACGAGTAAAAAAGAAGTACAGAGATTGACAGGAAGAATAGCTGCTTTGGGAAGGTTTATTTCCAAATTATCAGAAAAATGCTTCAGGTTCTTTTCAGCCCTAAAAAAGCAAGATCAATTTGAATGGATTGAAGAATGTCAACAGGTGCTTAAAAATTTGAAAGTATATTTGTCAAATCCAGCGTTACTCGCAAAACCAAAAGCTGGGGAAAAATTACTCATCTACCTTGCTGTTTTAGAAGTGGCGGTAAGTGCGGTGTTAGTTCGAGAAGACCAAGGTAAACAATCTCCGATTTATTATGTTAGCAAGTCATTATTAGATGCTGAGACTCGATATCCTCATCTAGAAAAACTTGCACTTGCGTTAATTATGGCATCTAGGAAGTTAAGACCTTATTTTCAATGTCATCCCATCTCTACAGTAACTGCCTACCCCTTACGTAATATATTGCATAAACAAGAGTTATTAGGTAGATTAGCCAAGTGGGCCATAGAACTGAGTGAATACGATATTACTTATCAACCTAGAACTGCAGTAAAGTCACAAGTTTTAGCAGATTTTTTGGCAGACTTTAGTCAAGAGATACAACTAGAAGCAGAAAAAGAATTGCAAGTATTTAACGGGTCTAATCCAGGTACTTGGACCTTATTTACTGATGTTTCATCGAATGTAAAAGGGACAGGTCTAGGCATTTTTTTGGTACCACCCACGGGAGAAACCATACGACAAGCTATAAAATGTCACCCTATTACTAACAATGAGGCAGAATATGAGGCTGTGATTGCAGGTTTAGAATAGGCACGAGAGCTTGGTATAGAACAAGTCATAATCAAAGGCGATTCACAGCTCGTAGTTAACCAAATGTTGGGGACTTATACAACCAGAGAAACAAGGATGCAGCAATACCTTGAAAAGGCACGTAATTTAGTCAGGCAATTTCAAACTTGGAAAGTCGTGCAGATACCAAGAGAGGAAAATGCCGAGGCAGACGCTTTAGACAATCACGCATCTGCTACAGAAGTAACAAATGACGAAAATGCTTCTGTGATTCATTTATTTCATTCAGTACTTGATCAAGACAAAAACGAGGTAAATTTCTATAATCTAACTTGGGATTGGCGAAACGAGATTATCAATTTTTTGCAGTATGGAATTTTACCTGAAGATAAGAAAAAGGCTCAAGCACTCCGCAAAAAAGCTGCTCGATATTGTTTAAAGCAAGGCAATCTTTATCGTAAAATGTTCGGTGGTCCATTAGCAAGATGCCTCGGGCCTTCTCAAACAGAGTATGTGATGAGAGAAATACACGAGGGACATTATGGAAATCACGCGGGAGGAAGATCTTTGGTGAAAACCATGATTAAAGCCGGCTATTATTGGCCAAAAATAGAAGAAGACGCAGAAAATTTTGTGACTAAATGCGATAAATTTCAAAGATACGGTAACAACATGCATCGACCTGCCGAGTTATTACATCCGATCATTGCACCATGGCCTTTTATGAAGTGAGGGATGGATATCGTGGGTCCATTACTGCAAGCCAAAGGCAAGGTAAGATTTTTATTAGTACTCACTGATATTTTACTAAGTGGGTGGAAGCAGGAGCTTTTAAACATGTATGAGAAAAAAAGGTCAGGGATTTCATTTGGCGAAACATCATATGCCGATTTAGGGTACCAAAGAAAATTGTATGTGATAATGGCCCGCAATATATAGGCACGCAAATCACAGAAATTTTTCAAAGTTGGCAAACTAAAAGGATTACCTCAACGCCTTACCATTCGGTGGGTAATGGGCAAGATGAATAAACGAATAAAGTCATTATCAATAACTTGAAGAAAAGACTGGAGGAATCTAAAGGCAATTGGCTAGAGGTATTACCTGGGGTCTTGTGGGCTTATCGAACAACAACAAAAACAAGTACGGGAGAAACACCGTTTTCACTTGTATACGGAGCTGAAGCTTTAATTCCAGTCGAGATAGGGGAACCAAGTGCGAGACATACACAAGCTAATGAGGAATCAAACGAAGAAGAGATGTGGGTAAACCTGGATTTACTTGAAGAAAGGAGGAAAGCTGCATTAATAAGGATGGCGGCACAAAAATAAGTTATGGAGCGGTACTACAACCAGGAAGCTCGTCTCAGATACTTCAAGATTCGGGACTTCGTACTCAAGAAAGTTTTCCAATACATGAGGGCAGCTAATGCAGAAAAGTTAAGTCCAACTTGGGAAAGACCTTATAAGATTCATGGTATCGCATGAAAAGGAGCATACGAGCTTGAAACGCTGGATGGCAAGATTCTACCTTCAAATTAGAATGCTGTTCATCTGAAGAGATACTATTTCTAAGGAAAAGAAATACCCACGGGCAGGTATCCCCATTAATAATTATTATTTTTGAATTATTAAAGTTTTACTAACGATTTTAGATGATAGGGAAAAAGCTAGCCCACACTAAATGATGAATTACGACCTGAAAGACACGCGGAAAGAACATAAGTCCCGGTCTAGGGTTACAACTATTGTGATGGAAATTTAAAGGGGTTAAGTAGTCTTCATCTAAAATCGTACCTCCGAGTCCCGTATGTTTTTCCTTTTCAGGACCGCATGGAAGGAATAATCAAGTACTCGAGATTTCTTACTTCAAAGCACAAGCACTTGGGGGACTATATAATATACATATAATATATGTATAAAGAAGGAGAAGAAGATTGAAAACAATTAAAGTTCAGGTCAAGCCCAAAAGTCTACTCATCAAATACCATGTTCAGA
The DNA here is from genome assembly GCF_001879085.1 of Nicotiana attenuata. Taxonomy (NCBI): domain Eukaryota; kingdom Viridiplantae; phylum Streptophyta; class Magnoliopsida; order Solanales; family Solanaceae; genus Nicotiana; species Nicotiana attenuata. The sequence continues at coordinate 129,717 of NW_017671551.1, read as the reverse complement.
GCAAAGTCACGAGCCAATAACACAAGACAACCAAAAAAACCTTCATATAGACTCCAAAATCTTACGATGTTTAGGTTAAAACCAGTATTTAGCCATGGGTCATAAAGTAACCCTTGTATTTTCTTTTTTGCAAATCTGTTGTAAAGAAAACAGTTACGGAAAAGTAATAGAAGATATTTAAATACAAGTAAGATGTTATTTAAACTTGACAAAGTTCAAATGAAAACTTTATCAAAGTTATTTCAAGAAATATGTGTGTTCCTATTTCTTTTTTCGTATATTTACACCATTATGAAGTTGAGACGTCTTCTTCATTAAGTGTCGAATATAAAAGGGCCCTCTTTTATAAATTCATGTTCGATTCAGAGATTCATGAAGTTAATAATGAGTTTTTTGAAAAAATGCAAAAAGGGTAAGACAGAAACCCACGAATTAAAAAGGCAAGACCTTGGACTTATATATAAAAAAAACAGGGCAGAAAGAGTAAAACAAAAGCTCAAAATAATTAAATTGAAACAAAAACTTTATAATATTAAGTTTAGAACTAAGTATGAACTTAGTCATAAACTGATTATCAATTTTTACAAAATGCCCTGAAAAGACCTGGGGACTTGTCATTTCCAATAACTTAACCCCCAAATGGGACCAGGGGTAAAACCAAAAATTCCACCATGAAAAAAGAAAAAAAAGGGGAGTTGAAATTCATAAAGTTTCACTGTGGAGCGGAAGAAGAGTCTAAAGCAGCATCATCAGCAACAGAAGGCTCGATTTGATTTGAAGGAGCTGGGATATTCACCACATCTATATTAGCTTCAACACACTCAGGAGTATCAGCCATGGGAGAAGGACAACTTTGATCTTGCTGAGTTTTCTCAATGGTTTCCTTTATCTTAGCTAACTTAGAATTCAAATTAAAACCCTCTTGGCTAGCCTCCACAAGGGTATCATGGTGTGTGTTTAAAATAGCCCAGCTCACTTCAATAGCAGTTTTGTCCTCAAGAGCCCCGTAATCTCTTTCCCATTGGTCAATTTCATTCTTGATCTCTTCCTTCTCGGCCAAAGCAGCATCATAAGAAGATCACAAAGGGGAAAGTGAACTTTCCAAAAATCTGACCTTATCAGAAGACACACGAAGATCTTCTTGGTTCTGGGTGAGTGTCTGAACAAGTTCACTTGCATAAACTTCTTTTTCGTTCACCAAGACCTTAAATCCTCTAATCTCTTCACTGGCTTTGGAGAGTTGCTCGGAAAATGATGCCTCAAGAAGATTTTTATCCTTGTCAGCCTGGTTGGAAGAAGCTTTTTCAACCGCAAACTCTGGAATCAAGACCTTCAACTGTTGCTCTAAGGTACGCTTGCTTTCTTCTAACACTTCCATCTCCAACTGAAGACTTTCATAGTGTTCTTTCCAATTGTCTTCTTCAATTTGATAGTCATGCATTAATTGCTCCGTATGAGAAACCCTCTTCATCATCTCTGTACCAATGAGATTGATCTAAAAAAGAAGAAAGGGGTAAGAACCTTAGTAAAAGGAGAATGAAATAAAGCGTAAAAAGAAGCGAATACCTTCAGTGAAGATTGCACTATATCATTCATCCAAGTCAAAGAACTATGACTTTCTAGCTTGGACTTTTTGACTGGACCAATCAACTGTTTCAACCATACGTCAGCCCGACCTGATTTTTTCAAAAGATTACCATCGATAGGGACCTCAATGGTAATCTGCTTCATCTCTCCACTTCCACTTGAAGAACCAACCTCAGTACAAGAAATGGTCGTAGTGGGGACTGTAGAAAAAGTTATAATAGCTTGGGGCAGAGCAGAAATAGTAGCAGTGACAACTGGCAAAGAACGCACCACAGGGACAGACATGGTAAAATAAGAAAAGGGTATTTCATCAGAAACCAAATCCAAATTCTCACTATCAAATCCACGAGAAAAAAGCTGTTCATCGGAGTCATGAGCTGCTGGAGGAGTATCATCGTCAGAACTCACCAAGGTGGCATAAACAGGCTCGGTCACTGGAACAGAACGGGGAGGAGTCGCTTCATCGTCTGAAAAGACGTGTCTTCTGGCCCGCAGCCTTTTAACCAAGGAATTTCCATCCTGCTTCTCTTCCTCCTCAGAATCCTGGGTCACATCAGCCTTCCTTTTCGATGAAGAACTCAAGATTATCTCTTGAGCTCTATCCAAAGAAACTTTGGAAGCCGCGATTGCATCAGCACTTACCCCACGTATGGGGAACCCTGATAAAAAGAAGGGTAAAATAAATTCTAAAGGAAAGATGAACAAAAATATAAAAAGAAAGAGGGTAAAGTATTTACCATGAGTTTCAACCTTCCAACCAAACCTGTGTGAAAGGTTTTTCCTAGATCTTCCTTCTATAGGCGCGACAGTCAATAACTTTTTTACCCAACCATGGAAATTGGGAATCTCGTCAACAGTTCCCATGGTTGCTGAAAAAAGAGAAAGTTAAACAACAGAGGGAAAAATAAACCCCTTCAAAAGGAAAAAGGAAAAAAGAAAGAAAGTTGCAAGATTAAAACATACGTGAAAAATTCCACTTTTCAGGGAATGGTACATTTTCTTCACCTACTAAACCTACAATAGGAGCAACAACAAATCTGACATACCAGCCACGATCCTTGTCATCCTCAGGGCTAACTAGCACTCTCTTACTCCTCGCCACTAAAGTAAAGATCCCATGTCGGAAAAGCATAGGGGAGTAGAGGTGGATCTAATGAAAGAAAGTAAAAGGAAAATTAGCCAACCTTGCTAAGTGCCTTAGTGTCACGACCCGGATTTTTCACCCTCAGGAGTCGTGATGGCGCCTACTAATGTGAGCTAGGCAAGCCAATCCTTTGAACTAATTACTTCATTATCCAATTATTTCCTTTTTACGATTATAAAGCAATAACGTGTAAACAACGAAAAATTTAGAATAAGCGAAAGAAAACAATTAAATATCTGAACATGTACTATTACAACCGATTATGCCTTAACCACCCAGAACTGGTGTCACAGTGTCATAGACGATCTAAGAGTGCTAAATACAAAGTGTGAAAATAAAAGATATAGTGTCTCAGAATCAAAGAGATGAAATAGGAAAATAAGTGATAGAGGAGACGCCAGGGCCTGCGGACGCCTGCAGGTCTACCTTGGATCTCCGCGTGGACGTAGCCACTCAATCTATGGTCCAAAGTCTACAGCACTGAGATCTGCACAAAAGAGTGCAGAGTGTAGTATCAGCACAACCGACCCCATGTGCTGGTAAGTGCCTAGCTTAACCTCCTGAAGTAGTGACGAGGCTAGGACCAGACTACCAAATAAACCTGTGCAGTTACACAGTATACAACGGAAAGTAAAGCAGAAATAAACAAGTAATGATGGGAGAAAGAGAGCATGCTTCGGGGAAATAACAGGTAAGACAGAATAATAAGAGAAATATAAAGGAACCATAATCCAGCTACTAACAAGAATAAGGGAAACAAAGGCAGAATTCACTTTCATTTCACATCTTGTTGAAGGCGTGCAACCCGCTCCCATTTTACGTATCTCATTGCACGCATGCAACCCGCTCCCATTTCATATATCTCCTGGCAGGCATGCCACCCGCTCCCATTTCATATATCTTGTGCCAGGCGTGCCACCCGCTCCCATTTCATATATCTCGTGGCAGGCGTGTCGCCCGCTCCCATTTCATTTATCTCATGGCAGGCGTGCCACCCGCTCCCATTTCATTTATCTTGTGGCAGGCGTGCCACCCGCTCCCATTTCATTTATCTTGTGGCAGGCGTGCCATCAGATCCCATTTTATTTATCTTGTGGCTGGCGTGCCACCCGATCCCAGTTACAAATCAACAACAACTACAAAGAATCCCGGAAAGGGAACAAGAGCAATATAACAACATCCTGGCAAGGGAACAAGAGCAATATAACAACATCCCGGCAAGGGAACAATATATTTCAACGACAAACATCTTGGCAAGGGAACAATGATGATAGTAACATGTGAGGCACAATAAACCACAACGGAGTCATAACAATTATAGTACAAGACTCACGGGCATGCTTGACACCGACGTATAGATACTCGTCACCATGCCTATACGTCATACTCCACAATTAACACGTAGCAAATAAGACACGACTCCTAATCCCTCAAGCTAAGGTTAGACCAAACACTTATCTCGATGCCACGAACGTAATTCACGATTCAATTATAGCTTTACCCCTTGATTCCACCACCAATTCGCTTGTATCTAGTCACAAGTTACTTAATTACATCAATAAACGCTAAATGAATCAATTCGAATGAATGAAAATGAATTTCCCAAAGTTTTACCCAAAAAGTCAAAAATCGCCTCTGGGCCCACATGGTCAAAACCCGATTACCCATTCCCCCACGAACTCAAATATATAATTTGTTTCAAAATCAGACCTCAAATCGTGGTTTAAATCCCCAATTTTTGGAAAACATAGGTTCTACCCAAAACACCCATTTTTCCCTATGAAAATCATTGATTTGAAGTTGAAATCATGTTAAAAGATGTTAAGGATTGAAGAAAATTAGTTAAATATGACTTACAATTGATTTGGAGGAGAAGAAACCTTTGAAAAATTGCCTAAGTGTGTTTATGTTTTGAGAGGATATGAAAATGGGTTAAAAATTCGGCTAAGTATAAAAGTTGCAGGTCTCAGATGTGGGAATTGCGAACAGGGGTTCGCAATTGCGTACCCCGACTTCTGCTAGCATGGGAATTGCGAAACAGGGATCGCATTTGCCAACCCTTAGGAAATCTGGACTTTCGCATTTGCGAAAACATGTCGCATTTGTGACTTTAAGCAGTTCCAGCATACATCGCATTTGCGAAGGGGAGCTCGCATTTGCGAGGCCGCAATTGCGATGAACATATCGCATTTGCGATCGAGGGAAGGTCTGGGCTGGTTCGCATTTGCGACCAAACCCTCGCATTTGCGATATCGCATTTGCGAGATGCGAAGCCTGCAGGCCCGATCATACTAGCAAAAATCCTGCAATTTTTCTAAGTTCAAAATGCACCCCGTGGCCTATCCAAAACTCACCCGAGCCCTCGGGGCTCCAAACCAAATATACCCCCAACCTCAAAAACATCCTACGGACTTATTCATGTACTCAAATCACCAAAATAACATCATGAACATCGAATTAAACCTCAAGATCAATGAAATTTCTCAAAACTTCTTTAAACATCAAATTTGCATTTAAGGTCCAAATCGCGTCAAATGGATTCCGTTTCTTACCAAACTTCACAGAATTATCTTATATCATATATAAGACCTGTACCGAGCACCGGAACTAAAATACGGGCCCGATACCATCAAGTTTTAATCAAAATTCATTCCCAAACCTTATAAAAAATTTTAGAAAACAATTTTCTTCAAGAATAATTTGTCGAGCTTGGGACCTCGAAATTCGATTCCGAGCATACGCCTAAGTCCTATATTTTCCTACGGACCTTCTAGGACCGTCCAATCACGGGTCTGGGTCCGTTTACCCAAAACGTTGACCGAAGTCAAATTAATTCATTTTAATATCAAAATTTATCATTTTTCATAGATTTTCACATACAGGCTTTCCCGCTACGCGCCCGGACTGCGCACGCAAATCTAGGTGATGCTAAAAGAGTTTTTTTAAGGCCTCGGAACACAGAATTCATTTTAAAAACAAGTGATGACCTTTTGGGTCATTACATCCTCCACCTCTAAAACAACCGTTCATCCTCAAACGGACAGAAGAAGAAGTACCTAAGTCGGAGAAAAGATGGGGATAACGGCTCCGCATATCGGACTCGGACTCCCAGGTCGATGCCTCAGCAGGTTGACCTCTCCACTGAACACGAAGAGAAGGAAAACTCTTCGATCTCAACTGATGAACCTGCTGGTCTAGAATAGCTACCGGCTCCTCCTCATAAGATAAGTCCTTGTCCAACTGGACAATGCTGAAATCTAACACGTGGGATGGATCGCCGTGATACTTCCGAAGCATGGACATATGAAACACTGGATGCATGGCTGATAAGCTCGGTGGCAACGCAAGTCTATAAGCTACCTCTCCCACTCGATCAAGAATCTCAAACGGGCCAATGAACCTAGGGCTAAGCTTGCCCTTCTTTCTGAATCTCATCACGCCCTTCACATGGGACACTCGAAGCAATACCCGCTCACCGACCATGAATGCCAAATCACGAACCTTGTGGTCGGCATAGCTCTTTTGCTTGGACTGAGCTGTACGAAGCCTATCCTAAATAATCATGACCTTGTCCAAGGCATCCTAAACCAGATCCGTACCCAACAACCGAGCCTCTCCCGGCTCAAACCATCCAACCGGCACCGACACCGCCTACCACACAGAGCCTCATAAGGAGCCATCTGGATACTCGACTGGTAGCTGTTGTTGTAGGCAAACTCTGCTAAAGGCAAAAACTGATCCCACGAGCCTCCAAAGGCAATGACACAAGCTCGAAGCATATCCTAATTTGAATGGTCCGCTCGGACTGCCCGTCCGTCTGAGGATGAAATGCTGTGCTCAACTCAACCCGTGTGCCCAACTCTCACTGAACTGCTCTCCAGAAATGTGAGGTAAACTGCATACCTCGGTCCGAAATGATAGACACGGGCACACCATGAAGACGAACAATCTCTCGGATATAGATCTCAGCTAACCTCTCGGAAGAATATGAGACTGCCACATGAATGAAATGCGCTGACTTGGTCAGCCTATCAACAATGACCCAACTGCATCGAACTTCTTCTGAGTCCGTAGGAGTCCAGTAACAAAGTCCATAGTGACACGCTCCCACTTCCACTCAGGAATGTCAATCTTCTGAAATGAACCACCGGGCCTCTGATGCTCGTACTTAACCTGCTGGCAATTCAAACACCGAGACACATATGCAACGATATCCTTCTTCATTCTTCTCCACCAATAATGCTGCCGCAAATCCTGATACATCTTAGCGGCACCCGAATGAGTAAAGTACCCGGAGCTATGGGCCTCCTCTAAAATCAACTTTCGAAGACCATCCACATTTGGCACACAAACTCGATGCTGCAATCTCAAAACTCCATCATCACCTAAGGTAACCTGTTTGGCACCTCCGTGCTGCACCATGTCTCTAAGGACGCACAAATGAGGATCATCATACTGGCGATCTCGGATACGCTCCAATAATGAAGAACGAGTGACTGTGCAAGCTAACACACGGCTGGGCTCAGAAACATCCAACCTCACGAACTGATTTGCCAAAGCCTAAACATCCAAAGCAAGCGGTCTCTCACCGACCGGAATATAAGCTAGACTGCCCATACTGGTTGACTTCCTACTCAGGGCATCGACCACCATATTGGCCTTTCCCGGATGATATAAGATGGTGATATCATAGTCTTTCAATAGCTCCAACCACCTCCTCTGTCTCAAATTCAACTCCTTTTGCTTGAGCAAATACTGTAGACTCTCGTGATCTGTGAACACCTCACATGCCACGCCATACAGATAATGCCTCCAAATCTTCAACGCGTGGACTATGGCTGCTAACTCCAAATCATGAACCGGATAGTTCTTCTCATGAATATTCAACTGCCTTGAAGCATAGGCAATGACCTTGCCATCCTGCATCAATACCGCACCGAGTCCAATAAGATATGCATCACAATAAACGATATATGACCCTGAACCTGTGGGCAAAACCAACATTGGTGCCGTAGCCAAAGCTGTCTTGAGCTTCTGAAAGATCGCATCACACTCATCTGACCATCTGAACTGGGCACCCTTCTGGGTCAACCTGGTCATCGGGGCTACGATAGATGAAAACCCCTCTACAAACCGACGATAGTAGCCTGCCAAACCCAAGAAACTCCAGATCTCTGTAGCTGATGTTGGTCCAGGCCAGTTCTTGACTGCCTCAATCTTCTTCGGATCCACCTGAATACCCTCTGCTGACACAACATGACCCAGGAATGCAACCGAACTCAACTAGAACTCACACTTCGAAAACTTAGCATACAACTGACTATCCCTCAAAGTCTGAAGAACCACTCTAAGATGCTGCTCGTGCTCCTCCCGGCTGCGGGAATATATCAAAATATGATCAATGAAGACTATCACGAACGAATCCAAGTAGGGCATGAACACTCGGTTCATCAAATCCATATAAGCTGCTGGGGCATTTGTCAACCTGAATGACATCACCAAGAACTCGTAATGCCCGTACCGAGTGCGGAAAGCTGTCTTAGAGACATCAGATGCCCTAATCCTCAACTGATGGTAGCCAGATCTCAAGTCAATCTTTGAAAATACCTTGGCACCCTAAAGCTGATCGAACAAATCATCAATTATGGGTAGCGGATACTTATTCTTGATTGCAACCTTGTTCAATTGCCGGTAATCTATACACATCTGCATCGATCCATCCTTCTTCTTTACGAACAATATCGGCGCACCCCAAGGCGACACACTGGGTCTAATGGAACCTTTTTCAATCAAGTCTTGCAAGTGCTCCTTCAGCTCTTTCAACTCAGGCGGGGCCATACGATACGACGGAATAGAAATGGGCTGAGTGCCCGGAGCCAAATCAATGCAAAAGTCAATATCCCTATCGGGTGGCATACCCGGCAGGTCTGAAGGGAATACCTCAGGAAACTCTTGAACAACAGGCACAAAATCAATAGAAGGAACCTCAGCACTAGAATCACGAACATATGCCAAATAGGCCAAACACCCCTTCTCGACCATACGCCGAGCCTTCACATAAGAGACAACACTGCGGTTATAATGACCAGGAGTCCCTCTCCACTCCAAACGTAAACCCGGTAAGGCTAAGGTCACAGTCATGGCATGACAGTCCAAGATAGCGTGTTAAGGTGATAACCACTCCATCCCTAATATGACATTGAAATCAACCATGTCCAGAAGAAGCAAATCTACACGAGTCTCAAGACCTCCAATCACAACTATACATGAACGATGGACTTGATCTACCACAATAGAATCACCCACCAGTGTAGACACATAAATAGGGACACTCAAAGAATCACTAGACATGACCAGATACGGTGCAAAATAAGATGACACATAGGAGTGTGTAGATCCTGGAACAAATAAAACTGAAGCATCTCTGCTATAACCAGAACAGTATCTGTAATAGTTGCATTGGAAGCATCGGCCTCGGTCCTGGCTGGAAGAGCATAACATCGGGGCTGGGCCCCACCACCCTGGACTACATCTCTGGGACGGCCTGCTGCAGGCTGGCCTCCACCTCTAGCGGCCTGAGCTCCACCTCTAATACCTCTACCTCCACCTCTAGCAACTCTACCTCCACCCTTAGCTGGCTGGGCAGGCTGTGGAACACTCGGTGCCTGAACCATGGCACGGGAACCCTGATGCTGAGAGCTACTCGGTGCTCGAGGGCAATACCTAGCAATGTGCCTTGTATCGCCACAAGTAAAATAAGTCCTCGGCTGCTGGGACTGATGACCCTAAAAACTCTAAAGTGGTCGTGCACTGATATGAGCTGGTGGTGCACTGTAGGACTGCTAATCAGAATACTGCATATGGCGACCACGACCACCTGAAGCGCTGTGAGAAACCTGAAGTGCTGATTGAAAAGGCCTAGGAGGATGGCCTCTACCATACGAATCCCTACCTCCAGATGAGGTACCACTGAATCGACCTGAATGACGGGGCCTCTTATCCGACCCATGACCACCTCCCTGCGATAGAACCATCTCAACTCTCTTGGCCACATTGGCCGCCTCCTAAAAAAAGGTCTCACTCCTTGTCTCCCTAGCCATCTAAAGCCGAATAGGCTGGATAAGTCCCTAAATGAACCTTATCACCCTCTCCCTCTTGGTGGGAAGTATGACAAGAGCATGATGAGCCAAGTCGATGAATCCGGTCTCATACTGAGTAACGGTCATAGAACCCTGCTGGGGACACTGAAACTGCCTCTGATAGGCCTCTCTCTGAGTGATAGGGAGAAACTTCTCCAGAACTAGCTGAGTAAACTGCTCCCAAGTCAAAGCTGGTGATCCGACTGGTCTAGCCAATCAATAATCTCTCCACCAAGTCTTGGCGGATCCAGACAAGTGAAAAGTAGCAAAATCGACCCCATTGGTCTCCACTATCCCCATGTTCCTGAGAACCTCATCACATCAGTCTAGATAATCCTGGGGATCCTCAAAAGATGTACCACCAAGAGTAGTAGTGAAGAGCTTAGTGAAACCTATCCAACCTCCACAAGCCTCCAAAGACATAGCTAATCATCACCGGTCTGTATGGCTACTCGGCTGAAGAACCGATACGTGACCTCGCCATTCGCGAAAGAACAAGAGTAGAGGTTTCAATTTAGCAGTGAGAGAACAAAACCGCACGATAGGAAAGAATAGATGTGAAGTTTTTCCTAACTCGGTAGCCTTAGGGGGATAAAACAGACGTCTCCGTACCGATCCCTCTGACTCTACTAAGCTTGTCTGTGAACTGTGAGACCTATGTAACCTAGAGCTCTGGTACCAACTTGTCACGACCCGAATTTTTCCACCCTCTAGAGTTGTTATGGTGCCTACTAATGTGAGCTAGACAAGTTAATCCTTTGAACTAATTACTTCATTATCTAATTATTTCCTTTATACGATTATAAAGAAATAACGTGTAAATTTAGAATAAGCGGAAGAAAATAATTAAATATCTGAACATGTACTATTAAAACCGATTAAGCCTTAACCACCCAGAACTGGTATCACAGTGTCATAGACGATCTAAGAGTGCTAAATACAAAGTCTGAAAATAAAAGATATACTGTCTCAGAATCAAAGAGATGAAATAGGAAAATAAGTGATAGAGGATACGCCAGGGCCTGCGGACGCCTGCAGGTCTACCTTGGATCTCCGCATGGACTGAAGGTAGCTACTCAATCTACGGTCCAAAGTCTACAGCACTGGGATCTGCGCAAAAGAGTGCAGAGTGTAGTATCAGCACAACCGACTCCATGTGCTGGTAAGTGCCTAGCCTAACCTCGGCGAAGTAGTGACGAGGCTAGGACCAGACTACAGAATAAACCTGTGCAGTTACATAGTATACAGCGGAAAGTAAAGCAGAAATAAACAAGTAATGATGGTAGGGGAAGAGTATGCTTCGGGGAAATAACAGGTAACACAGAATATAATCCAACTACTAACAAGAATAAGGGAAACAAAGGCAGAATTCACTTTCATTTCACATCTTGTTGCAGGCGTGCAACCTGCTCCCATTTCACGTATCTCGTTGCAGGCGTGCAACCCGTTCTCATTTCACATATCTCGTGGCAGGTGTGCCACCCGCCCCATTTCATATATCTCTTGGCAGGCGTGCCACCCACTCCCATTTCATATATCTCGTGGCAGGTGTGCCACCCGCTCCCATTTCATTTATCTCGTGGGAGGCGTGCTACCCGCTCCCATTTTATTTATCTTGTGTAAAGCGTGCCACCCGATCCTATTTCATTTATCTTGTGGCAGCCGTGCCACCCGATCCCGGTTACAAATCAACAACAACCACAAAGAATCCCGGCAAGGGAACAAGAGCAATATAACAACATCTCGGTAAGGGAACAAGAGCAATATAACAACATCCTGGCAAGGGAACAATGATGATAGTAACATGTGAGGCACAATAAACCACAACGGAGTCATAACAAATAATACAAGACTCACGGGCATGCTTGACACCGACGTATAGATACTCGTCACCATGCCTATATGTCGTACTCCACAATTAACACGTAGCAAATAAGACGACTCCTAATCCCTCAAGCTATGGTTAGACCAAACACTTACCTCGATGCCACGAATACAATTCATGATTCAATTATAGCTTTACCCCTTGATTCCACCACCAATTCACTCGTATCTAGTCACAAGTTACTTAATTATATCAATAAACGCTAAATGAATCAATTCGAATGCATGAAAATGAATTTCCCAAAGTTTTACCCAAAAAGTCAAAAATCGCCCCCGGACCCACATGGTCAAAACCCGATGTTCGAACCAAAACCCGATATCCCATTCCCCCACGATATATAATTTGTTTCGAAATCGGACCTCAAATCGAGGTCCAAATCCCCAATTTTTGGAAAACCTAGGTTCTACACAAAACACCCAATTTCCCCCATGACAATCATTGATTTGAAGTTGAAATCATGTTAAAAGATGTTAAGGATTGAAGAAAATTAGTTAAAAACAACTTACAATTGATTTGGAGGAGAAGAAACCTTTGAAAAATCGCCTAAGTGTGTTTAGTTTTGAGAGGATATGAAAATGGGTTAAAAATTCGGCTAAGTATAAAAGTTGCAGGTCTCAGATGTGGGAATTGCGAACAGGGGTTCGCAATTGCGAACATCGACTTCTACTAGCTTGGGAATTGCGAAACAGGGCTCGCATTTGCGAACCCTTAGGAAATCTGGACTTTCGCATTTGCGAAAAACATGTCGCATTTGCGACTTCAAGCAGCTCCAGCATACATCGCATTTGCAAAGGGGAGCTCGCATTTGCGAGGCGGCAATTGCGATGAACATATCGCATTTGCAATGGAGGGCAGGCTTGGGCTGGTTCGCATTTGCGACCAAGCCCTGGCATTTGCCATATCGCATTTGCAAGCCAGGCTTCGCAAAAATCGCATTTGCAAGCCACCCTGCAGGCCTGTTCATACCAACAAAAATCTTGCAATTTTTCTAAGTTCAAAATGCACCCCGTGGCCTATCTAAAACTCACCCGAGCCCTCGGGGCTCCAAACCAAATATATACCCAACCTCAAAAACATCCTACAGACTTATTCATGTACTCAAATCACCAAAATAACATCATGAACATTGAATTAAACCTCAAGATCAATGAAATTTCTCAAAACTTCTTTGAACATCAAATTTGCATTTAAGGTCCAAATCACGTCAAATGGATTCCGTTTCTTACCAAACTTCACAGAATTATCTTAAATCATATATAAGACCTGTACCAGGCGCCGGAACCAAAATACAGGCCCGATACTGTCAACTTTTAATCAAAATTCATTCCCAAGCATTATAAACAATTTCAGAAAACAATTTTCTTCAAAAATTCATTTCTCGAGCTTGGGACCTCGGAATTCGATTCCGGGCATACGCCCAAGTCCCATATTTTCCTACGGACCCTCCAATCATGAGTCCGGGTCCGGGTCCATTTACCCAAAACGTTGATCGAAGTCAAACTAAATCATTTTAATATCAAAATTTATCATTTTCACAGATTTTCACATATAGGCTTTTCGGCTGCGCGCCCGGACTACGCAGACAAATCAAGGTGATGCTAAAAGAGGTTTTTTTAAGGCCTCTGAACACAGAATTCCTTTTAAAAATAAGTGATGACCTTTTGGGTTATCACACTTAGAAAAGAAACAACCCTCCACACAATGAGGCCAATTTGTCCTAGACAACGTTAAAATAATGGTAGAACTCAATGATAACAGGATCAATGGGGGGTTTAAAATTCAGTGTAAAGGGATATGTATACACAAAAGAAAATCCGTTCATGTAAGATGTAATTCTTTGGTTTGCATTAGGAATTATGATAGGGAAGTCACATCTCCAATGGCAATCCTTACGGACAACAGAGATTAAACCTTCGGTAATATGAGAAGGGTAAACATCAGCACGATCCAAAGAAGACATAGAAGAAACTTGATTCCTAATTGATTCTCTATCAGAGTAAAAAGATAGTTCATAAGGGACAATTTCATCGACTAAAGGTTCATGAACTGGTTCACTAGAGTCTTTATTCCTAGAAGAAGATCTATGTGAAAGAGAACCCCTAGTTCTAGAAGGAGGGGTGGAACTCGCTGGAGGTAAAGAAACACCTCCTGTAGATGAAGACCTTAAACTAGGCAATCGTCCCCCTCTTCTGCTTCTAATAGGAGCAAGGGAAAGTTCATCAACAATAGAGACTCTTCGGGGATTAGGGTTTGAAGAAGACATGGTTATACGAGGAAGAAAACAAGAATGAATATGCTAAGATAGGTAACTTTTTATGAGAAAGACAAAAATGAAAGCTATATTTATACTCAGAAGCAATCGTCAAGAAAAAGGTATAATGATGGAAATGTCATGATGGAAACTGTCACTTCGTAATTGATGAAGCCGTAATAAATCCCTAATAGACGCTGAAGAATTAAAGATCCGATTAGAAGATGCCACGTGTCACAAGTATTAAATAGAAGTGACATATGAAGCGTCAGTTCTGGAAAAGGTATAACGGCGGAAAATGTTCCCGCTTTAATGAAGATCCACTTCCCAAATATTCTATTATTGAATAAATGGCAAGTGGAGGGACTATCCGTATTGGGAAAAATCAAGTTAGTATATTGAAGTAATTATGTGATGATATGTCATGACACGTGGGTCAGTAAAAGAATGACAGTTGGCAGAGAATAGTTAAAGAGGCACGAGCTTTAACAGACACGAGCAAAGATCCAAGAAAATCAGAAGGAATGGGTGCTTGAACCTTTTGATAATTTGGAGAAGCATCGGAGGAATGAACCTAGATAGCATAAAAGGATATATACGTATTATTGGTAGTTAATCAGCATTAATTACGGGAAACGTTATAGAATCTGTATTCAACAGTTACGATTACCAATTATAACGTTACATTAAATGTCACTAATTGCCCATAATAGCTCCATTATGGGAGGAAAGAAACGTATTACTTAGAAATAGCTATAAAAGGTGAGGAATAAATATTTGTAAGGACACGAAATACTATTGGAATACACAAATTTACTTTGCTTTCTATCCTTCTATTGTTTATATCAATTATTCATATTTTTATTTGATTATCAGTAACCCGAGTTCTTCTAATAGCAAGCTTTGACCGACATTCCTATTTTTTGGTTAAACAAATATATACTTGGACAGTATTCTATTGATAAAATCTGGCTTTGATACATGGTAGTTTTGCATAGATCTTATCACGGGAATTTTAAAAAGCATAGGGACTTTATATTCGTCAGAAGTGTCCCTAATCCGGTAACTCCTTTCCAGGGAGATAAGAACCATGTCCCCAGCAAGGCGGTCTAAAAGTGCTTTTGGGATCCCTCGGTAAAGCATTCACTCGATATGATTTGGTCTTCAACCGCCTTCAAAATATTTGGGATCTATTCACATCCAGTACGGCAGATACTATACCCACAATCGGCAAGTATTTCGGCAGCTGCAAGCGACACACGTTAGTGAAATTGGGCATGTGAATTAGACTTAGGTTATAAATAACCTCACTTATCCCATTTATAACGCATTTAATTTTCTCTCAACTTGCTCATCACTCGAAGTTGTTGTACTAAAGCTTGGGATGGAAGTGGGGCGGTGTGGGTTGAGCCTTAATCCGCAAAATTTCCAACCCGTCCCACATAGTGATTTTATTTGTTTTCCACCCGCCCCGCCTCGTCACGCATCAACTCGCCTCGCCCCGCCCTGCATATGTTATTTTTTTTCATTTGTTATTTTTTTCAGTTTCACTGAGTTCTTAATTTCCTTTTAATTAACTTGTTATCTAGCTTGTAATATGATTCCCAGATGAGAGATTTAGATAAATAAGCTAGATTAAAGAAAATCAAACTAATATTGTGTCTTCCCAATCGTTTGCTACTCTTTTGCTTTTTATATGTGGTAAAATGTTTGAGAATGCCATTGTTTACCCTTAAAATTGGATATCAAATAAACTTATAATGTGGTTTTAAGGACACGTGATTTCACCTAATACCAATTGATAAATGTAAAGATTAGTAATAGAAATTAACAATAGGATAAAGCAAATCAGCGTTTGAACGAAATTCAGCCCTCGAGCTTGAATATCCTCGAACTGATTTGTGCAAGAACTATTAAAATATAACAAGCTGATGAACAAGAATATAATCTAAAGAAAAGGCGTTATACTACTTTGATATCTCAGAGTGTAAGATGTCTACAAAATGATAAGAACCCTCTTTATATAGTAGAGGAATCCTATCTATGGTATAATTCTAATTACGGAAGTAAATCCCATGATTAGCCTAAACAATCGCCCTTGATTTGATCTGTTCCGGGATTTCCTCCATGATCTTCGACTGATCACGGATATCTCGCTTTTCTATTATTGCACTTTGCTCAAAGTCTGTCTTATTCGATCTCGATTGCTACTAGACTCCATCTCGACATGCACCCTCGATCCTCAAACTCAGTACCTTGTCTTCGTTGTTTGGTCTAATCCACTATGAAGCCGACCTTCGATGCAACTCCCTGGTCTCGATCAAGCAGTAGAATCGGGTAGGACTGACTTTAACCGTATATAGATAGTCCCCTTGTTTCTTAGAGTGTAATGAGAAGAAACGAATTGAGCCTCCGATTTTGTACCTCGACCTGTCATGGCATCATCCTCGTGACGTAAGAGACGTAAGCGACGGAAGCGACCAAAGCGTCTCGTCGGTACAAATCTCAAAGTCATTAATGAGCAACAGTTGGTGGTCAGCCACCGGTGCCTTTGAACCGTAGCCGTGAATCCCTTAAATAGGCCCCTTCTCTTATTGATTCAATCTTTACTTTCACTTTCTTCTAATCTCTTAAGCTTTTACATCTCTTAATATCTTCCTTTCTTCAAAATCTCCAGGGTTTGTTGCTAATCCCCTTTCAAACACCAAGTCCTGTCATCCTCCTATTTCTTTAAACTGTCATGCCCCAAACCGAGGGACATGACTGGCGCCCGATCGAGTAGCCCCAGTCAAGCGGACCTGGGTGCCCTTTCCTATCCCACGTGTTACCCCGTATTTTCATTACTCATTAATCAAGGAACTAACCATTTTATAATTGAAATCACCTTTTTCAAAACATACACGACATACTTGGTTACTTAACAAAGTTTACAACATACATCGCCCGACATACAATTACATAAGTTCATAACCCACATTTACTGTCTACGGAGCCTCTAAAGATACAACAGGATAATACAGTACTTGCCGACAACAAGGCTCCGGCTATACCTTACGCAAAAACCAAAATAAGACTCCGGAATAGAAACGGCATGAGCCACGCAGGGCCCCGAAAGGAAAGGGGATCACCAATACGGCTGATGGAAGATGAAGGAGTGCTACTGTCGGTGAACTGGAGTACCTGCTACGGATCCACCTACAATCATAACACGATAGCGCCCTCGGCAAAAGGGACGTCAGTACATTTGAATTGTACTGGTATGTATGAACAAACTTTACCCCAAGAAAAATCAAACAATACACAAGTAACAAACAGTAATAGAATCAACAATCAAATACACATGAAAGGAAACAATCAAACCAAACAAGTTTACAGTCTCTCCATTTCCCCTTTCAACATTTTCACATCAATGATTTCACAACTTTCTCATATTTTCATTTCAATAGTGATTTCGATCACTTTCCACCCTTATTACCTCGGCCACCCTTATCACCCCAACCCACAATTTATCATTTTGTGTTGCGGCGCGCAACCCGATCCCACCGGACAATTACATTTCACAAACAACACAACAACAACAATTCACAAAGAACAACAACAACAATTCTCAAGAGACAACCACAACCATTCCCAAAGAGCAACAACAACAATTTACAAGAACTTCCATAGCCATCAATACCATTTCCATCGTATTCCACAACTCATATGCATGTTATGTTACAACAAGAATTTTCCACGACAAACCATATATGTTACTACCACAGTTGTTCCCATTACATCAATTGCTATTTCCTTCCATCATTTGTTTCACAATTCTTACCACATAGTCCATTTACAATCACACACTTGGTTTACTGCCAATTACTTACACCATTATATCGAAAGACATAACCACAAACACTCAACCATACCGATCGCAAGAATTTCACAGACATTTCACGTAGAAGTCACTTCCAAGCACTCAAACAACAAACAAGGCGATTTTACAAAGATCAAAGTTAGCCATACATACCTGGAGCCGAATTCCCTTTTAATTTCTACTTTCAACTTCACCAAAAAGCCTAACAACGTCAATCTAGTGCACAAATTAACACATATTTCTTAGAATCAAAGTTCACAATTGCTACTCAAACTTATTTAGGTTATCAACCCCTTTTTGTACAATCCTTTACTCCTACCCAATTCCTCTTACTAGATTTTAGGTTTTTAAAAAGGCATGCATGTATGTTCAACCATGATTTTCAAGAATCAATGCATGAGACTCCCCCCTTAGTTTAAACCTGAAAATCAATGAAAAGGGTTAGGAATTTTACCTGCAAGAATGGGGATGAAGACAATCACTTGGAAATTTCCGGCCCGGATAGTTTTTGAAGAATCAAATTGAAGGAGATGAACTCTCTCTCAAGAACCCTCTCTTCCTCTCTCTTGTTTTGTTCAGAAAACTCGTTAAAATGAGGGGTTGGGGTGTTTTATTAAAAAGAGGGTCGGGGTGAAAAATTAGAAAAACTGGAGCCCCGACGCGGAATGCGGTCAGGAATGCGATCGCATTCCTGACATGCGGTCCACAGACCAGTCGTAGAATGGCCCTAAAAAATGGGCCAAAATGAAAACACACTGTGTCGGTATGCGACCACTATGCGATCCGCATAAACGATCTGCGGTCGCATAATGCACCGCATTTTTTACCACAAATTTGACTGACACGATGACTCACTTTGCGATAGAAATGTCGTCCGCATACCAGTTATGCGATCGCATAATGGACCGCATTTTAACCTCAATTTTAACCAAACCACTGACTCACTATGCGGCAGGAACGCGGTCCGCATACCAGATCTGCGACCGCATTCTGGGCCGCAGAATGGCATTTTTTTGGAAAACTGATTCTTTGATTTTTAAAAGCTTAGATCAATACCAAGGGTCCGAACCCCGGCGATTCCTAACACATATGCGGAGTCGACACCATGAGTTACTAAGTTTTGAGCCCAAATTTTTACGGGGCCTTACATCCTCCCCCACTTAAAATCATTTGTCCTCGAATGAGGATCTTTGATAATCAGTTGGTTTTTGAAAACATGATATGCATACTCCCAATTTTCACTAACTCCCATATTTTGTAAAAAATTTTGCCAGAGTTTTCTTTGTATTTGGACATATCTACCTGTTAGAGAGCCCCCGAAACACAATTCCAAGCACCATCACACAATTACAACTATCCCTACAGCTGGTATACAACTCATTACCTCAACAATTGCACACATCCAATCACTTGCTACATTTAGCACATAAACTAGTCACTTCAATGAGTCCCGCATAATTTAACCGTTTCAACATACTACATGCATATAAATAAACCATTATCAATCTACACTACCATTAGTTGTTTACTTATCACATGAGTCTTTATAAAACTTTCATTCACCAAAGGGAGGTTCACATGACTTAAAACAATCACAACACATACAACTCTTGCACAACTTGAGGAATTTCAATAGTAAAGCATTAGGAAAGAAAGATGGGGTGTCTTTGCACCAATTTGTACACAATAACAATTTGTTTTAGGGATAAGAGTTCGCACGATTACTACTAGACTTGTTCAAACAGATGGGGATATTTTTCCTTCATTTCTTTTTCCGCTTCCCATGTGACTTCCTCAACTCGTTGACTTCGCCATAATACTTTAACTGAGGCAACTTCCTTATTTCTCAATTTACGGACCTGCCTATCAAGGATAGCAACCGGAACCTCTTCATACGACAACTCTTCATTAACCTCAATGGTCTCGACTGGCACAATGGTGGATGGATCTCCAACCACTTTCTTCAACATAGACACATGGAACACCGGGTGCACTAATGACATTTCAGGAGGCAATTCCAGCCTATAAGCCACCTGCCCTATCCGTTGAGCGATCCGATACGGTCCGACATACCTAGGACTCAACTTCCCTTTCTTCCCGAATCGCATGACTCCCTTCATAGGAGATACCCTCAAGAACACCCAATCATCAACTTGAAATTCCAACTCTCTTCGACGAACGTCCGCATAGGATTTCTGGCGACTCTGAGCAGTTTTTATCCTTTCCTGAATGACTTTAACTTTCTCCATAGCCTGGTGCACAAGATCTGGCCCTAGCAATTCTGCTTCACCCACTTCAAACCATCCAATCGGAGACCTACACCTTCTTCCGTACAATGCCTCAAATGGGGCCATCTGAATGCTAGCATGAAAGCTGTTATTGTAAGCAAATTCTATAAGTGGCAAGTGATCATCCCAATTACCTTTGAAATCCAAGACACAAGCCCGCAACATATCTTCAAGCGTCTGAATAGTCCACTCGGCCTGACCGTCACTCTGCGGATGGAAAGCTGTGCTGAGATTCACCTGAGTACCCAGACCTTGCTGAAATTTCTTCCAAAAATTAGCTGTGAACTGGGCCCCTCGATCTGAGATAATAGAAAGTGGAGTGCCATGAAGCCTTACTATCTCCTTGATATACAGCTTAGCATATTGTTCTGCAGTATCGGTGGACTTGACTGGCAAGAAGTGAGCTGATTTGGTGACTCGATCCACTATTACCCAAATTGAGTCGAACTTGCGCTGAGTGCGAGGTAACCCTACCACGAAATCCATGTTGATCATCTCCCATTTCCATATTGGTATTTCCATAAGCTGAGTTAACCCACCGGGCCGCTGATGCTCAGCCTTCACTTGCTGACAATTCGGACATTTAGATACAAAGTCCGCCACACCCCTCTTCATACCGTTCCACCAATAAATCTCCCTGAGGTCATGATACATTTTTGTAGAACCTGGGTGCACGGAATACCTGGAATTATAAGCCTCCGCCATTACCCTCTCCCGAAGCTTATCCACATTCGGAACACATAGCCTACCTTGACACCGCAATACACCATCCTCGCCGCCGAGTGAAAATGCCGAAGTCTTGTTATTCAAAACTTCTTCCTTCATCTGAGCCAATGCTGGATCCATAAACTGCTTTTCCTTGACTTTCGCTACGAGTGACGATTCTGCTCCATTATGCACCATAACATTCCCCTCGTCTGATGTCGAAACGCAAACTCCTAAACTGGCCAATCGATAAACCTCCCTAGCCAAGGGCCTTTGATCCACTCCCAAATGAGCCAAACTACCCATAGATTTCCGACTGAGAGTGTCGGCCACCACGTTTGCCTTCCCTGGATGGTACAAAATGTTCATATCATAATCCTTGAGCAATTCTAACCATCGTCGCTGCCTTAAATTCAATTCCTTTTGCTTGAACAAATACTGGAGACTCTTGTTGTCTGAGAACACATCCACATGGACCCCATAAAGATAATGCCGCCATATTTTCAAAGCAAACACAACTGCCGCAAGCTCCAAATCATGTCGGATAATTCTTCTCGTGATTCTTGAGCTGCCTCGAAGCATACGCTATAACCTTCCCATGTTGCATCAACACACACCCCAAACCAACCCTGGAGGCATCGCAATAAACCACAAATCCTTCCGTGCCTTCCGGCAAGGTCAATATTGGTGCCGAGGTCAACCTTGACTTCAATTCCTGAAAACTTTTCTCACAAGCGTCGGACCATTAGAACTTAACTGCCTTTTGCGTCAACTTAGTCAATGGGGAGGCGAGGGTCGAGAATCCCTCCACAAACCTCCGATAATACCCTGCTAAACCCAAGAAGCTATGAATCTCCGTCGGGGTCGTGGGTCTAGGCCAATCTTTCACTGCTACAATCTTCTGGGGGTCTACCTGAATCCCTTCACTAGAAACAACATGGCCCAAAAAGGCAACGGACTCCAACCAAAACTCACATTTTGAAAATTTAGCATACAACTGGTGCTGATGAAGAGTCTGCAAAACTGCCCTGAGGTGACCGGCATGATCCTTCCCGGCTCCGCGAATAAACAAGGATGTCGTCAATAAAAACAATCACGAAGGAGTCTAGAAATGGCTTGAAGACCCGATTCATAAGATCCATAAAGGCTGCCGGGGCATTGGTTAGCCCAAAAGACATGACCAAGAATTCAAAGTGACCATAGCGAGTTCTGAAAGCGGTCTTGGGAATATCCTGCTGCCTAATCTTCAAATGGTGATACCCGGACCGTAGATCAATGTTGGAGAAAAACCTTGCACCCTGCAATTGGTCGAACAATTCATCTATTCGAGGCAGAGGATATTTATTCTTGATGGTGACTTTGTTGAGCTGCCGATAATCAATACACATCCGGAGCGACCCATCCTTCTTCCTGACAAAGAGAACCGGAGCACCCCACGGCGACACACTCGGTCGTATGAACCCCTTTTCTAATAAATCCTTCAGCTGCTCCTTTAACTCCCTTAACTCTACTGGAGCCATTCTGTATGGTGGAATAGATATTGGCTGCGTATCTGGCAATACATCAATCCCGAAATCAATCTCCCTATCTGGAGGAATCCCCGGAAGCTCGTCCGGAAACACTTCGAGAAACTCATTCACGACTGGCGCGGACTCGGGGGTAGACACTTCTGAAGTGGTGTCCGCCACCCGGACCAAATGATAGATACATCCCTTCTTAATCGTCTTTGAAGCCTTAAGGTAGGAAATAAACCTACCCTTCGGCATCACATCATTCCCTTTCCACTCGATAACCGGCTCATAAGGGAACTCAAGTCTCATGACTCTCGTTCGGCAGTCAAGTTTAGCAAAGCACGAATAAAGCCAGTCCATCCCCATAATCACATCAAAATACACCATTCCAAGCTCGATAAGATCGGCCGTGGTAACGCGACCACATACCGTGACAACACAATTCCTATAAACTCGTGAGGCTGTAATAGAATCACCAACCGGAGTCGATACGGAGAACGGCTCATGAAGTTGTTCGGGTTCTATCCCAAAACTTGAAGCAATGAATGGGGTGACATAAGACAAAGAGGACCCTGGATCAATAAGAGCATAACAATCAATGGCCTGAACAGACAAGATACCTGTAATGACATCTGGAGAAGCCTCTGCACTCTGGCTACCACTCAAAGCGTAAAACCGGCTAGGTCCACCTCTACCACGAGCTCCACCCCTAACTGCACCATGCCCTGCTGGAGCTGGAGGACGCATGGATGATATGGCAGCTGAAGAACCGGATGACTGAGCAAATCCCCTACCCATGCCCTGACTGGGCGCACGACAGTCCCGCTGGATATGACCTCTCACCCCGCATCTATAACACACCGGGATATCTAAATAACAAGCCTCTGTATGGAACCTCCCACACTTGGGGCATGGAGCCCTCCCCTGCCGCTGTGATCTCCCTTCCGAACGACCGGACTGATGGGGCCTCCTACTGCTTGAACCTGGTCTCATGTGGCTGCTCTGCTGATAACTGTGCACAGATGGTGGTGCGCTCGCTGAGGACTGAGCATATGACTAGGATGGCTCTGATGACCCTCTCCCCTGAGCTGGTCTCCCTGAGTGACCCACTGATCGGGCCCTGCTGTTACTCTCCCTTTCCGCCCGTATCTTCAACTTCCTAGCCTCGGTGGCCTGAGCGAATCCCACAATCTTCCCATAATTCATATCCGAGTGCAAGGCCACTGTAGCAGCCTCATTCACCACCAAAGGACTAAGGCCCTGAACAAATCGCCAAACTCGAGCATCCATGGTCGACACTAGCTGAGGTGCATACTTGGACAATCTCACAAATTCCATGTGGTACTCCCAAACACTCATACTGCCCTGCTTGAAGACCTCAAACTCAGTGGCACGGGCTGCCATTGTCTCGGCAAGCAAGAAACGGTCCATAAAGGCATCTACAAACTCATCCCATCTAGCCGGAGGTCTTCCCTCCCCACGGGAATCCTCCCACATCTCGAACCACGAACGCGCTGCTCCCCTCAACCTGTATGAAGCCAACTCAACCCCCTCTGTTTCGGTAGCCTTCATCACTCGAAGGGTCTTATACATTTCATCAAGGAAATCCTGCGGATCGGCCTCTAGGTCTGTGCCTGAGAACTCTGGAGGGGCTAACCGCAGAAACTGGTGGACTCTGGAGCTGGCGGAATCTCCCTGTCCGCTGGAGGACACAGGGGCATCATGAGATCTCTAGGCCTGGGCGGCCACTAACTGGGTCAACATATGGATGGCTCCTCTAAGGTCCCCATCAGAAACCCCGGGAACGGAAGCTGGAACTGTATCAGAATCAGGAATATCGGCGGGAGGGATGGTAGCACCCTCTGCCGCTATAGGAACAGGAACACTCTGGTCTGGGACAGACGGGCCAGGTAGATTCAAGACCGGGGAGTCACTCTCACCCATGGCATCAGGTACATGATTCATAGCCTCACTCGGGGTGGCATTGGCCCCAAGGCCGAGCCTAGCTCTCTTCTTAGGTGCCATTACTGAAAAATTCGGAACAGAGCACGAGTTAGACATAGATACTTCCACTTTTCACTTCACCGCACGATATAGAATAACAAAGAAGAGGGTAAATTCCTAAATGTCCATGCAGCCCCTACTTATAGATGTGGTCGACAACACACCGATAAGAAGGGCTCTACTAGACACGGCTCCGAGACATCCTAGGACACTTTAAAACCTTAGCCTCTGATACCAAGTTTGTCACGCCCCAAACCGAGGGACATGACCGGCGCCCGACCGGGTAGCCCCAGTCAAGCGGACCTGGGTGCCTTTCCTACCCCACGTGTTACCCCGTATTTTTATTACTCATTAATCAAGGAATTAACCAGTTTATAATTGAAATCACCTTTTTCAAAATATACACAACATACTTGGTTACTTAACAAAGTTTAATACTTACATCGCCCGACATACAATTACATAAGTTCATAACCCACATTTACTGTCTATGGAGCCTCTAAAGATACAACAGGATAATACAGTACTTGCCGGCAACAAGGCTTCGGCTATACCTTACACAAAAACCAAAATAAGACTTCGGTTAGAAGTGGCATGAGCCACGCAAGGCCCCGAGAGGAAAGGGGATCACCAATACGGCTGATGGAAGATGAAGGAGTGCTACTGTCGGTGAACTGGAGTACCTGCTACGGATCCACCTACAATCATAACACGAATGTAGCGCCCCCCGGCAAAAGGGACGTCAGTACATTTGAATTGTACTGGTATGTATGAACAAACTTTACCCCAAGCAAAATCAAACAATACACAAGTAACAAATAGTAATAGAATCAACAATCAAATACACATGAAAGGAAACAATCAAACCAAACAAGTTTACAGTCTCTCCATTTCCCCTTTCAACATTTTCACATCAACGATTTCACAACTTTCTCATATTTTCATTTCAATAGTGATTTCGATCACTTTCCACCCTTATTACCTCGGCCACCCTTATCACCCCAACCCACAATTTATCATTTTGTGTTGCGGCGCGCAACCCGATCCCACCGGACAATCACATTTCACAAACAACACAACATCAACAATTCACAAAGAACAACAACAACAATTCTCAAGAGACAACCACAACCATTCCCAAAGAGCAACAACAACAATTTACAAGAACTTCCATAGCCATCAATACCATTTCCATCGTATTCCACAACTCATATGCATGTTATGTTACAACAAGAATTTTCCACGACAAACCATATATGTTACTACTACAGGTGTTCCGATTGCATCAATTGCTATTTCCTTCCATCATTTGTTTCACAATTCTTACCACATAGCCCATTTACAATCACACACTTGGTTTACTGCCAATTACTTACACCATTATATCGAAAGACATAACCACAAACACTCAACCATATCGATCGCAAGAATTTCACAGACAATTCACGTAGAAGTCACTTCCAAGCACTCAAACAACAAACAAGGCAATTTTACAAAGGTCAAAGTTAGCCATACATACCTGGAGCCGAATTTCCTTTTAATTTCTACTTTCAACTTCACCAAAAAGCCTAGCAACGTCAATCTAGTGCACAAATTAACACATATTTCTTAGAATCAAAGTTCACAATTGCTACTCAAACTTATTTAGGTTATCAACCCCTTTTTGTACAATCCTTTACGCCTACCCAATTCCTCTTACTAGATTTTAGGTTTTTAAAAAGGCATGCATGTATGTTCAACCATGATTTTCAAGAATCAATGCATGAGACTCCCCCCTTAGTTTAAACCTGAAAATCAATGAAAAGGGTTAGGGATTTTACCTGCAGGAATAGGGATGAAGACAATCACTTGGAAATTTCCCGGCCCGGATAGTTTTTGAAGACTCAAATTGAAGGAGATGAACTCTCTCTCAAGAACCCTCTCTTCATCTCTCTTATTTTGTTCAGAAAACTCGTTAAAATGAGGGGTTGGGGTGTTTTTATTAAAAAGAGGGTCGGGGTGAAAAATTAGAAAAACTGGAGCCCCGACGCGGAATGCGGTCAGGAATGCGATCGCATTCCTGACATGCGGTCCGCAGACCGGTCGCAGAATGGCCCTAAAAAATGGGCCAAAATGAAAACACACTGTGTCGGTATGCGACCACTATACGGTTCGCATAAACGATCTGCGGTCGCATAATGCACCGTATTTTTGACTACAAATTTGACTGACACGATGACTCACTTTGCGATAGAAATGCGGTCCTCATACCAGTTATGCGATCGCATAATGGACCGCATTTTAACCTCAATTTTAACCAAACCACTGACTCACTATGCGGCAGGAATGCGGTCCGCATACTAGATCTGCGACCACATTCTGGGCCGCAGAATGGCATTTTTCTGGAAAACTGATTCTTTGATTTTTAAAAGCTTAGATCAATACCAAGGGTCCGAACCCCGGCGATTCCTAACACATATGCGGAGTCGACACCACGAGTTACTAAGTTTTGAGCCCAAATTTTTACGGGGCCTTACATAAACCCACACAAAGATGGCAAAAACGTCAAAATGTTCCTCAAAAGGGAAACACTTCTTCATTGCGGCCGGCCGACGATAAAACACTAGTGGAGTCGCGCCCAGAGGAGTGTGTTCCTGGGGGGTGTACTCACTTCCGACTTCAAAGTTGAGAAAACTTCGTCGGTCCCTAGTCGGTGCGAGCCAATGTCGAGGTATATGTGCTCGATAATTGAGGGTGACCTTGAGCAAGTGAAGAAAGATTGCTATTGGGAAGATAGAGAGGTGGTGATTCCGGCCCCCCGAAGAAGACATCGCTACCCATGTGGAAGGGTTTCTAAGTGTTTACACTTACCCTTTCACACTAGGCCCTATCGATCCCGTCATCATTGATTCTTTCCATTAATAACAAATAACCCTAGGTCAAATCCATCCTTCTTTTTTACAGATTGTTATTCTTCTTCGATTCTTCGCGAGCAATGTCGAAGGGATGCTT
This sequence comes from Nicotiana attenuata, assembly GCF_001879085.1. Classification (NCBI taxonomy): domain Eukaryota; kingdom Viridiplantae; phylum Streptophyta; class Magnoliopsida; order Solanales; family Solanaceae; genus Nicotiana; species Nicotiana attenuata. Next base: position 102,353 of record NW_017671551.1, on the reverse strand, counting down.
TTCACCCTTGAGCACCTCATCAGATTGTACAACCCCCGTCTCCATCGAGGCAAGTTAATAAGACTTCAGCATGGGGCTACCAAGGTACTGTTCTCGAGCATAGATGAGGCTAAGGATCGAGGATGGATGTGCTGATTCATTCGAGTGAAAACTTCCAACTTGATCCCAGCAGAGAAGATGCCATTTCCCGAGAAATGGAATATGAACCGTAAGTACAATCGCACCTATAGCTTCCGTTTATTGTTTTTTTTCCTTTGCTTCTTCTCATCGACATCCCTTTCTATGATGTAGCGGTCTATTGGATGCCCGGTGCAATACCTAACCTCGAGAGCTGGGTTCGGGACCTGGCTTCATCCTCTTCGTATGCTGAGCGCTCATGGCGTGATTTGGCAAGGGGTCGATGGGAGGACAAAAATCATGGTAAGCCCCTTTTCACGTATTTGATGATTTTCGCTAAAATGTTTCTTTTCGTACTCACTTGGTTTCCTTTCATATAGGTCTCAGAGAAGAGGCTGTCATGAAGCCTCGTCTGGGGAGGAGGAGGTTCCGGCCCAGAAACCGGTGAAGGACAAAAAGAGAAAAAGGGTCTCGACCTCCGAGGACCCAAAGCCCAAGAAAAGTAAGGCTTGTAAGCTGAAGGAAGACACCGTACCTCTGCCTGATGAGTTAGTTCAGCGATTAAGAGATCAAGAAGAAGAAGATGAAGACGACGGCTCCGAACTGGTTGCCCGAGTGAAGAAACGAACCAAGGCCCCAAAGGCCACTAAGTCGGTGAGGGTTGAAATAATTCAGCCTCAAACCGAGGATGTCTTGGAAGAGGGCCCGAGCAAAGTCCCCGAGTCGTCGGAGATCGAAGATGCTTCCCGCCGAAATGAGCAATCGGTGGGTATGCTTGAAGGGCCAGCTCCGAGGCCCTTTGAAATGAAGAGAACACCCCAAGCAATTCACTCGGTGCAATAATAATTGGAGACTCGCCGACTCTACCTGCATTTTCGGAGGAGGCAATTCATGATGCCCAAGCTATGAGGACCCCCGATGCGGAAAGAGTCCATGAAGGGGAGGACTTTTTCTGTGGTTGCTTTACAGGAGTTGAAGATTCTATCGACTCGAGTAATGTAGGGGAGGACTTGTATTTATTTCTTCTTTTCTAATTTCCTTTCTTCTTTATGCATAGGCCTTGGCACTCCATCGGGAGGCATTTTCTAAATCCCGAGAAGAGTTGAGCCGATGCGAGGCTGATCTTCGAAGACTCACGGAGGAGAGAAATGCCCTCAAAATTCTCAGCGGGCAAAAATAAGAGGAGATCAAGGACATCCGAGCTAAACTGGCCACGGATCACAAAGAACAGACCGACCTGATTGAGCAGGTAATGAAAATCTTAGAAGCTCATGTTATCAGTTTGAGGTCTATGGCTACATTTCAATCTTACAGGTTCAGCAGAAGGCCAAAAAGATCGAACATCTCCGTGATAAGGTTAACATGATGAGGGCGGAGACCTTCGGGTGGAGATAAAACATGGACCTCCTTGCCTTAGAGTTCGCCAAGTGCCAATCTTAGAGGATAACACTCGAGGAGATCCATGCTCGGGGTTTCAATCTTACTGATGATATAAGGAAAGCCAAAGTGCTTGAAGATGATGCCAAGGCATTGGCCTCCTCCAACGATGACAATGACGATGATTCCGAAAGCAAGAGTGATTCTGAGAGTAGGGAGGATCCCGATGGGGAGGGAGATGCCCCCGAAAATAATTATGAACCTTAGGATTTTTCTTTTTTGTTTATTTGTGTAGGACCCTGATCGGTCCTTTGTAAATATTTTTATATATAAAAGGTCTCATTGCTTTCTGACTTGACTTTACTTCAATTTCTGCCTTGTGAAAATTCTGCTTTGTCCTTGCCTTGTGAAAATTTTATTCATGAGTAAAGGCTTAGGCAATTTGATCGAAGTCGGATTAGTATAGTCTTTGTAATTGAGTGAGTACTTGCTCGAACTCGAAGTCGGATTAGTATAGTCTTTGTAATTGAGTGAGTACTTGCTCGAACTCGAAGTAGGGTGACCCTTAGCTTCTAGTTGAGTGAGGATGACTTCTTGAACTCAAAAAAATATAACACCCCTTAGGCTCTTGAGTTAGGCCAAAATGGCCTTAAAATGGCTTTTTCGCTTTTCGGCTTAAAAAGTTAATCATATAAAAATTTGTTATGCCTTAGGATGAGATAAATCTGTATCTATTAGGGTTTCGAGGGTTAGTGTTTCCAAAACCCTTTGCTTACGCCTTAGCGTGAAATAAGTTTATCCGACAGTTCGAATAATTCGGTACCCCTTAGGATTTTTTAGGGTTGATGTGATCGAAACCCTTCGTAAATCTGCCGAGGGTAGCCTTTTAAATCGGTTTCATGAAGATATCTGAAGGCCTATTTTATTTCGGAATTTGGACGTCTCTAAACCGTATCAGTTTGGTCTTAGCCTTTATCTTGGGATTTCCTCTTGGGCTCGTTTTCCAGTTACATTCCGAACTTGCTCGAAATGTCAGTCCTCGAGTAGGTATGAAATCGAGGGTTGCCTTTTTAAGGTCTTACGATGTCGAGATCTTAGTAATTCGATCAAATCATTTTTTTTCGGATGGCAGTTCCCCAGTATGGGTAAGTTGTTCGAACTTCAGTTATGATCTGCCCTTAAGCCTATTTCCACATTAGACCAAAAATATGAAATTGTAAAGTGAAAATTTCTCTAAGGCATAGATTATACATGCGTACATGTTTGCTTTTAGGGATCGAGTAATCTACATAGGCACAGTTCGTTTGACCGTTTGGCCCTTACAAAATTTTACCTATCGAGACCCAATTGACACGAAGTATCTTCCTTGTAACAAAGTTGACATCCGAGGGTGATGCCCCCCAGTATTCAAGGTTGATTTTAAAGAAGTCTCAGATACTGTTGAATTTCCCCAAGGTAGCACAAACAATGGTTGCCTCGTTAAAAACCTCACCGGAAAAACCCATTTGGTACAAAAACCGGTCCAAGGGAAAATGAGTATAACACGTACTTTAAAACCTAAGGACTTTGTGTTGAAGGGTTTTTCGATGTCTTCGATCGGACACCTGCAATTGGTTAGTATAAAATATAAATGAAAATGGAGAAGGTTGTACCTTAGCAGTAATATCGCTTGAGAAGTGTTACATTCCAATTGTTCGGTAATTGCTCTCAGTCCATCATACCAAGTTTGTAGGATCCCTTTCCGATGATTTTGAGGACCCGATACGGTCCCTCCTAGTTCGGACCAAGTTTCCCTTCGTTTGGGCCTCGAGTATTGAGGGTGACCTTTATCAAAACTAAGTCTCCAATTTTAAAGTCTCGAAGATTGGCTCTTTGGTTGTAATACCTTTCGATCCGTTATTTCTGTGCGTCCATTTGAATGAGGGCGGCTTCCCGTCTTTCATCTAGCAATTCTAGGCTTGTATTCATAGCCTCGTGATTTGACTCCTCCATTGCATACTAAAACCTGAAGCTAGGTTCTCTGACGTCAACCAGAATCAAAGCTTCGGCATCATAGACTAAAGAGAATGGTTTTGCTGCCGACGAATTGCTTTCCATTGTTGCATACGATTTCAACAGGCATTCCAAACCGGCATATAATGTGGTCCCAGATGAAGTCTATGACTTCTTTTTCTCTGACTTTCTCGAAGGCATGTGCTTCAACCTACTTAGAGAAATAGTCAGTCGTAAAAAAATGAATTTAGCTTTACCTGGGGCCGATGGTAGAGGACCGACAATATCCATCTCTCATTTCATGAACGACCATGGGGATATGACTGAGTGGAGTTGCTCTCCGAGCTAGAGGATCATCAGTGCATACCTTTGACATTTGTCGCACTTTCGAATAAATTATTTAGTGTCCTTTTCCATATTGGCACAATAGTATTTTGCTCTGATGACTTTGTGAACCAATGACTCGGCACCAGAATCATTTCCGCAAGTGCCCTCAGGAATTTCCCGTATAACGTAGTCGATGTCTCCTGGTCCCAAACATTTTGCTAACAGTCTATCGAACGTCTTCCTATACAGTGTTCCATCCTCGGCCGATGTGAACCGTGCAGCCTTCGTGCGTAGAGTCCTTGATTCTTTAGGATCCGATGGGAGCTTCCCGTTCTTTAGGTATTCGATGTACTTATTCCTCCAATCCCAGGTTAGACTTGTGGAGTTTAGTTCGGTGTGTCCTTCTTCGATTACTGACCTCAAAAGTTGTACGACAATCCCCAAGCTAAGTTCATCATCTTTGATCGACGACCCCAAATTTGCAAGGGCATCGGCCTGGCTATTTTGTTCTCGAGGTACGTATTGTAGGGTCCATTCTTTAAATCGATGTAGAGACACTTGTAGTTTGTCCAAGTACCTCTGCATTCGATCTTCTCGAACCTCGAAAGTTCTATTGACTTGATTTACCACAAGTTTGGAGTCGCACTTGGTCTCGATGACCTTCGCTCCCAAGCTCTTAACTAGTTCGAGACCTGCAATCATGGCTTCATACTCGGCCTCATTGTTAGTTTATTTCGAAGTTTTGATAGACTGTCTAATTGTATTACCTGTGGGTGGCTTCAAAATGATGCCTAGCCCGGATCCCTTCACGTTCGAAGCACCGTCTATGAAGAGGGTCCACACCCCGATGATGTACACGATTTTAATAATAGTTCACTTTCGACCTCAGGTACTAGAGCTGGCATGAAGTCGGCCACGAAGTCTTCCAAGATTTGAGACTTGATGGACGTTCAGAGTTGATAATCGATGTCGTACTCGCTGATCTCGATGGCCCATTTGGCCAATCGACCCGAGAGTTTTGGGCTTGTGCAAAATGTTGCGAAGGGGGGTAGGTGGTTACAACACGTATTGGGTAACATTGAAAATATGGTTTTAATTTCCTAGAGGCGCTTATTAAATCAAGCGCTAATTTTCTAAGTGTGGGTATCGGGTCACAGCTTCAACTAGGTTCCGACTAACATAATAAATAGGACACTGCATACCTTGTTCTTCTCGAACTAAGATCCCACTTACCGTTATCTCCGAGATGGATAAGTATAAGTAAAGTTGCTCGTCTGTCTTTGGGGTGTGAAGCGATGGCGGGCTCGACAAGTATCGTTTGAGTTCCTCCAAGGCCTATTAACATTCCGGGGTCCATGCAAAATTGCTCTTTTTCTTAAGCTGTGAGAAGAACCGATGGCTTCTATTTGAGGATCTCGAAGTAAATCGACCCAAGGCGGCCATGCGCCATGTTAACCTTTGTACAGCCTTGACATTATCAACAACTGTGATGTCTTCGATTGCCTTGATCTTATCGATATTGATTTTGATCCCCCGATTTGATACCATAAAGATGAGAAACTAGCCCGAACCGACCCCGAATGCACATTTCTCCGGGTTGAGCTTCATGTTGTATTTTCTCAGTATGTCAAAGGTCTCCTGCAAAGGTTCAAATGGTCCTCTGCTCGCATGGACTTAACTAGAATATCATCAATATAAACCTCCATTGATTTACCTATTTGTTCTTCGAACATTCGATTTACTAGGCGTAGATAAGTAGCACCTGCATTTTTTAGTCCGAATGGCATTACATTATAGAAATAGGTGTCGTATTTAGTGATTAACAAAGTCTTTTCCTGATCCTCCGGGTTTATTTGTATTTGATTGTACCCAGAGTAGGCATCGGGAAAACTAAGGATCTCGTGGCCGGCCGTGGCCTCGATCATGCAATTGAGATTCGGCAAAGGAAAAGAATCTTTAGGGCATGCCTGGTTTAAATCCTTATAGTCGAAGCACATTCTAAGTTTGTTTCCCTTTTTAGGGACTACAACTATGTTTGCTAACCATTTGGGATATTTTACCTCCCGAATGGATCCTATATTGAGAAGTTTTGTTACCTCGTCCTTAATGAACGCATGTTTTACCTCGGAATGAGGTCTTTCTTTTGTTTCACCGGGCGGAACTTTGGGTCCAAGCTCGGTCAATGCGTAGTGATCTCCGATGGGATCCCTGTCATATCTAGGTGGGACCAAGCAAAACAATCCATGTTATTTAAAAGGAATTGAACGGGTTTTTTCCTGAGCTCGGGAGTTAACCCTGTGCCCAGTTATACCTTTCGATCAGGCAGATGCGCGATCAGTATGATTTGTTCCAGCTCTTCGATCGTTGACTTTGTTGTATCCGAATCATCCGGGATTATGAAGGTTCGAGGTATCATATAATATCATCCTCGAAAGTTTCCTGCTCCTCCGATCGGGCTAAGGCCGACGACTGTGGTTGCTATTTGACTTCTTGTTTTCCCTTCGATTCTGATCTCTTTGTTGATGACAACGTCGGTAATGGTATTACCTTATTGATTGCAAATATTTCTTTAGCGGCGGGTTGTTCACCTTAAATCATTTTGATTCCTTCTGATGTTGGGAATTTCAAGACTTGGTGAAGCATCAAGGGCACTACACTCATGTTATGAATCCAAGGCCTTCTGTGCAGCGCGTTGTACCTCATGTCACCTTCGATCACATGGAACTTTGTTCACTGCATAGTCCTGGCCATGTTTACTGGAAAAATGATTTCCCCTTTGGTGGTTTCACTTGCCATGTTGAAGCCGTTAAGTACCCGAGATGCGGGCACGATCTGATCTTGGAGGCCGAGTTGCTCTATGACCCTTGATCGAATAATATTTGCCGAGCTATCTGGATCAATCAACACACGTTTAACTTGAATTTTATTCATAAGGATAGATATTACCAGTGCGTCGTTGTGAGGTTGTTCGATCCCTTCTGCATCCTCGTCGTTGAAAGACAAAGTTTCTTCTGGTAAGTAGTCCCGAGTTCGCTTCTCCCTCGTGATTGTCACCTTGGTGCGTTTAAATACCGGTCCTTGAGGAATATAGACCCAACCAACGATCATATGAATTACATGTCGTGGTTCTTCCTGTTCGTTTTTCCTATTTGCATCCCTGTCTCTGAAGTGATTTTTAGCTTGGTCTCTCAACAATTCTCGAAGATGACCCTCGTTGAACAAGCGAGCTACCTCCTCCCTCAGCTGTCTGCAGTCATCGGTTTTGTGACCATGGGTACCATGGTATTTGCATATTTTACTAGGGTTCCTTTGATCTGGATCGGTCTATAGGGGTCTGGGCAACCTAGTATCCTTGATCCGTCAGATGGCTGATACAATACCTGATGCATCGATGCTGAAGTTGTATTCTGACAGTCGTGGTGCTTTTGTGGGCTTGACATGTTTACCGAATCCACTTTTATCCATGAGCCCTGGAGAGATCTGTCCTCGATCACTCCTTCGATCAATTCGAATGGGATTATGTACTGGGTCGTTGTTTCTACGATATGTGCTATATGGTTGATACCTATCTCTGTTTGATCGGGGTTATCTGTCGATGTCCCTTTGAATTCTACCGGCGGGCCTTTTTGGGTAAATAGAATGGGAGGGAGTTCCCAACTTATCATCCTCGACCCTGATTTTCGACTGGTATCGATTATGTACATCGGCCCAGGTTACATCTGGATATTCAGTTAAATTTTGCTTTAGTTGTCGTGATGCTATCGAACTTCGTTCGTTCAAACTTTGAATAAAAGCTTGACAACCCAATCATTTGTGACCGAGGGTAGGTCCGCGCGTTCCATCTGGAATCGAGATGCGAATTCCCTTGATATTTCGTTGTTGTTTTGTCTTACTTTGAAGAGGTCTGACTTCCTAGTCGCAACCTTTATTGCTCCAGCGTGTGCCTTTACGAATGAATCTGCAAGTATGGCGAAGGAATCGATGGAATTGGAATGCAAATTGTGGTACCATATCATCGCCCCCTTTGATAAAGTCTCTCCAAATTTTTTCAATAGAACATATTCAATCTCATCGTCTTCTAAGACATTTCCCTTTTATTGCGCGTGTATAAGAAGTAACATTCTTATTGGGGTCGGTGGTCCCATTGTATGAATTTCTGGCATATGGAATTTCTTCAGGATAGGCTTCGGAGCCGCACTTGGAGGGAAATGCTTCTGCACAAACTTCTTCGAATCCAAACCCTTTAGGATCGAGGGTTCCCCCAGTATTTGATCAACCCGTGAGTTGTATGTTTCTATCTTTTTGTCATTAGCCTCAATTTTCTTTTCAACTGATTCGATCCGTTTAGTGAGCTCCTCAAGCATCTTCATAATGGCGCGGTCAGTCCCCAATTCATTGGCATTCGATTTCTTCGGTACAAGATTGACTCTATGAACAACCTCTTGCGATGTTTCGAGCTCAATTCTGCTTGGTGCTCGGTTCTGATTTTGGAGTTTCTCTATCGCAACTTGTTGCGTCTGCAATATTTCGAATATCATTCAGAGGCTAATTCTAACTTCTTCACCGCTACGCACGTTCTGATCGGCTGCTCGAGCATCTCTGTGGATGCTATTTCCAGGGTCGACGCCTAGATTTGCATTTAGGGCGACATGCGAACTAACATCAACGGGATCTGCGATAGGTACTCCCTCGTGGCCAGCCTGAGGCACTTCGATCTCGGGGGCGGCTACATTATCGTTTTGTCTATGGAAACCGAGGTCGTCATCGGCGTGAGTAGGTACTGCTTGTGAGTTAGACATGTTGATCCTGAAATAAAAAACACTCATAAGAACACGCGTAAAGGAGAGTGTATGTGTTACGAGAATTAATACTAGGCAATCACTATTATCCTTGGCCCCATAGTGGGCGCCAAACTGTTTACCCTTAAAATTGGATAACAATTAAACTTATAATGTGATTTTAAGGACACGTGATTTCACCTAATATCAATTGATAAATGTAAAGATTAGTAATAGAAATTAGCAATAGGATAAAGCAAATCAGCGTTTGAACGAAATTCAGCCCTCAAGCTTGAATACTCTCAAACTGATTTGCGCAAGAACAGTTAAAATATAACAAGCTGATAACAAGAATATGAACTAAAGAAAAGGCGTTATATTTCTTTGATATCTCAGAGTGTAAGATGTCTATAAAATAATAAGAACCCTCTTTATATAGTAGAGCAACCTATCTATGGAACAATTCTAATTACGTAAGCAAATCCCATGATTAGCCTAAAATACCGCCCTTGATTTGACCTGTTCCGGGATTTCTGCCATGATCTTCGACCGGTCACGCATATCTCGCTTTTTTGTTATTGCGCTTTGATCGAAGTCTGTCTTATTCGGTCTCGATCGTTACTGGCATCGATCTCGACAGGCACCTCGATCCTCGAACTCGGTACCATGTCTTTGTGCTTTGGTCTAATCTACTATGAGGCCGACCTTTGATGCAACTCCCTGGTCTCGATCAAATAGTAGAATCTGGTAGGACCGGTTTCAACCGTATATAGCCATAAACCAAGTTATTATTTTAATTTCTTCATAAATTCGGAAATATCAAAGTTCATTTAACTAAGCAAGGCTTCGTTGGCTAACTATTCAAAATTAAACTTTGATGTTTTGGACTAAAGTGAAACTACACTTTCATAATAATTTATTTGTGAACAATTAGACTAGAAAATATATATATGAAAATACAGAGCTGAAAACACTCAAAAAAGTGAAAACTCCATTTTAGTTAACAACCCGCCCCGCCCCACTTAAATTTAAAAAATAATTGTTATAACTTGCCTCGGCCCACTCCGCCCGCTCACACTTAAACACGTCCCGCTCAATTGCCATCCTTAACTAAAGCAAGGCTAGGCAGTTGATCTTACTTCGCAATATTGTGGATTATCCTATCTTTTGCTCTGTTGCTCTAATTGCTCTATTTTTGTTGTTCTTTACTTACCAAGTCTAATCTGATATACGATGAAGTTTTGAATTGAACCGATTACTAGATACCTTATTAAATATAAATTATTGTATTATCTCGAAATTATTTTTGGGTCAAACAAGTTATTTTTTTTACATTTAATAAGTTATTAGCAGATTATTAAGTTATTACATCAGTCAAATAAAGAGTGAGTTACCTGTTGTCGATCAGATTTACTGTGCACATTAAGTGCGAAAAAAATTGAACTTTTATTACCATCTCAAATGGAGGAGAGCTCCTCTTTAATTTCACGTATTTAAGGACTATACTCAACAGTAATGTAACTAATGCAAATTAGTAACACAGCAATGTTTAAAGTTGTAGCATGCACAGAAAGAGGCCGTGGAATTTTATAAAATGGCTCACGGTAGGGGTGTACAAAGAAAATCGGTAAATTGCACCAATCTGATAATCCGAGTTAAAGAAAAAAAAACGATTGTGGTTTGATTTAATTTGGTTTGGTGTTGAAAATAGAAACCCGAATATAATTGGTTTCGTTTGGTTTTAACTAAAAAAGTCAAATCGAAACCAAACCAAACCAACCCAACTTTACATTTATACAATTTTATAAAATATTTATGCATATAAATATTTATTGTAATATAATTTATAAATATTTCCTAAACTTGTTCACAATTTATCTTTAAAAATATTATTTAGAGTTTGGACTTAACATTATAGAATGGTCCAATAAATTTTATAGCCCATAAAGGTAGTAAGTCAAATAAAGTTCAAATCAACACTAATACTAATAAAGGAAATTCAATTCAACACTAGGAATGACAATTGTGTTAGATATCTATTTTTAGTTTTGCATTTATTTATAATGAAAATGTATAGCATAGTTTATCATTTTTTTATGCTTAGTTGTGTAATTAATAGTACTTATTAGTTGTACTTATTTTAGCACGACATATATAGTATTTTTAGATCATATTAATTTTTATTATGGTGTATTAATTAGTAATATTTTCTCTGTGCGATTTTATTAGCTATGTTATTGAATATTTTAATATAATATTATGATGCATCTCATATTATTATTTTATTTTCTTGAAAATATATTATATAGTGGTATCCTACTAGGACTAAAATAAATATTTGGAGCACAAGTTACAAATTTTATGCTATTAAAACTTCATCGGGAAAAAACCCGAAAACCAAAAAAAAATCGAAAAACCCCGAAAAAAATCGAGATTGAAAAACTCGACTTTATTGGTTCGGTTGGTAATTGAAAAATCCGAACCAACCCAACTTATGTACACCCCTAGCTCACGGTTAAGTTCTGTTTGTAATTTGGCTCCCGTCGTTGATATAATTTAAATCCAATGAGTAAACGGAAAAGGGTCAAAACTGCCCCTAGACTATTAGAGTTGATACAATAATGCCCTCCGTCCATCTATTTTGAAAAAATTGCCCTCACCGTTATCTTTTCAGCTCAAGAATGCCCTTATGACTAACGGTCATGTTAGATAAAAAAAATTTAATTAACTTCCACATGTCATAACGGAAAAAGGTCAAAACTGCCCCTAGACTATTGGAGTTGGTACAATAATACCCCCCATCTCAAAAAATTTCTCCCCCCCTCTAGCGTGTGTGCGTTTATATTTTTCTTGTTCTTCTCATCCTTTTTTTGACCTTGCACTCTATTTGAATAATCACTACAAACATTATTAAAGTTTTATTTTCAGACAACCAAAATTTTTTGTCACCAATACTTTACGTCATACAACTTTCAAAGACCTTGTTAGGAAAAAAAAAACTTAATTAATTCCCATGTGTTATCGTCCCATTGTCCTAACTTAAGACTCGCCTAAACTAAAATAAACTCACCCACACTCTAAGACCATTTTCCTCTGTTTCTTTCTCCTTTTTCTTTTAAAAATTATTCCACCAACTAGAACTCTCATACACATATTTTTTTCCCTAATCAAACAAAATTTTCTCGTACATTTAATCACCTTCCTCTTCCTATTTCTTTGTATATTAAATGTACACATCAATACTCCTATTTTTTTTCATCACAGAAATATCATTCATCATCAATTTTTCTTACTACACTTTACTGCTTCATACAATAAGCTCAATCAAGTGTTTATTACAGTCACATTCACCAATAAGTCGTATTCTCTCATATTCTCAAGCATATGATCTCAAATATTTCTCTTGATTTAACCGTCTCTTTTCTGAAATTGGCGGTGTTGATATAACCTGAAGAGCATCCTTGTACAATAGCTTAATTTATGGACATGGTCGAATGTTCAAACTATGGTGAGCCAATGAAGAAGAAAAAGGTCAAGGTCCGAGCAGAGACCAAATAAATCATTGGTATAATCAAAATTGGATGCAGAGTTGTCAGGAAATATACAATAAAAATATTGCAAATGCTCAATGATCATTACTCTTGGCAGAAAAATAACTTATTAACCATAAAATCTTACAATGAAGCATTAATTTCAAAGAGTACCTGATTTCACTCAGAAAATTGATTTAGTAAAAAATGTTAATTTAAAAATTAAATTAAGGCCGAAAAATCTGAGATGGAGAGGGAGATCCGTGGGTGTTGAAGGGTGAAAATCTAAGACGGAGTAGGCTAATAAGTGGATATGGGGTGAGGTTTTAATTAAGCTAATGGAAATTACACATATAATAATAATTTTTTCTTAACCAAATAGGCTGTAGTTTTAGGTATGNTATATCGAATATGGCTTATATATATGTAATATATATAGTTACGCTGTACTATGTACTAAGTATAAGCGTATTAGGTAATATTATGTCGAATATGGCTTATATATATGTAATATATATAGTTACGCTGTACTATGCACTAAGTATAAGCGTATTAGGTAATATTATATCAATATAGCTTTATATATATGTAATATATATACTTACGCTGTACTATGCACTAATATAAGCGTATTATGCAACTTGGCGACCAATGTTGGTCGCTATTTTGGTCAAAATAGTCAATACATTTTGGCTACCAAAAATAGCGACCAAAGTTGGTCGCTTTCTGTAAATACAGTAGCTAAAAAACGGGTTTCCCCTCATATTCTCTTATTTTTTTCTCTCTCTTCTCTCTCTCACACCCAAACCCCCCATCCCCTTCCGTCTCCCTCCATCGACGCCGCCGTCCCCCACCACCCTCCACCCGCCGGAGGCAGCAGCAGCTCCACCGCCACTGTCCAGGTAGGTTTCTCTCTCCTTTCCTTTTTTTTCGAAATACACAGATTTATTTTAATTCTTTGTAGTTTGATTTGTAAAAATTAATTGTTCTTAGCTAAATTAAATCTAGGATAATTATTAGTAGCTAAAATAATTAGTTTTACCTACTAATTTGGGAAAAAATGGGTTGAAGAGAAGAAACCCTAAATTTTTAGGGTTTATGTTAAGTCTTGTTATGGTTGAACTTTTAGGATATGACTTGAACTTTTGTGGATATGAGTTGAACCTTTAGGATATGAATTGAACCTTTAGGATATGAATTGAAATTTTGGTTTATGTATTGGAATTTTAGTATATAAATTGAAATTTTAGGATATGACTTGAACTTTTGTGGATATGAGTTGAACCTTTAGGATATGAATTAAAATTTTGGTTTATGTATTGGAATTTTAGTATATAAATTTAAATTTTAGGATATGACTTGAACTTTTGTGGATATGAGTTGAACCTTTAGGATATGAATTGAACCTTTAGGATATGAATTGAAATTTTGGTTTATGAATGGAATTTAGTATATAAATTGAAATTTTAGGATATGACTTGAACCTTTAGGATATGAATTGAACCTTTAGGATATGAATTGAAATTTTGGTTTATGTATTGGAATTTTAGTATATAAATTGAAATTTTAGGATATGACTTGAACTTTTGTGGATATGAGTTGAACCTTTAGGATATGAATTGAACCTTTAGGATATGAATTGAAATTTTGGTTATGTATTGGAATTTTAGTATATAAATTGAAATTTTAGGATATGACTTGAACTTTTGTGGATATGAGTTGAACCTTTAGGATATGAATTGAACCTTTAGGATATGAATTGAAATTTTGGTTTATGTATTGGAATTTTAGTATATAAATTGAAATTTTAGGATATGACTTGAACTTTTGTGGATATGAGTTGAACCTTTAGGATATGAATTAAAATTTTGATTTATGTATTGGAATTTTAGATTGCGGGAGGATTTTGTAGAAGGGGTTGATGGTAATATTAGACATGCAATGGAACTTCCACCAAGAATAACTAAGACACAGTACCTGGCAGAGTGTGCCTTTAATTGTTCTTCTCATTAGCGACAACGATAATGAGAAGGCAAGAACATGTGTTTCAAATAGTTATGGTGTAGGTAGGAGTTTAACATTTCCTAAGTAGATAAAAGAAGAGGTAATAGAGGAATTCTATACTTCAATTTCCAAGAGGAAAAGGAGTTTAATTGGGAGTGACAAGGTTGATGGTGATGGAATGTTTTCCGTTGGTCATGGCAGTTCCCATAAAACGGGGATCATAAGACTCTATGATGACAGAGATTATAGGAAGTTTTGTTCTTAACTTTCTTCCAAGTCTGATCCGTACAAGCTTAGTGGGATATTGGTAATATATTCTTCGGATGCAGAAGAATATATCACCAATATCCCATTATTCTTTTTCTTTATTCTTTTTCTTTTGAATTCAATTATAGTTTAGTTCTAACTTCTAATACAAAATAGTCAACTTAACTATTTTTAAAAAAAATAAATTTATCCCTTCAAATCAAAAGCTTCAAATTGCAACTTATCACTCCACAAATAGAAAAATATAAATCCTTATGCCACAACCTTCTTCATCAATCACTTTGACTCCGACTCGGCAATGGAAGCTAAGAGTTCAAGACTCTTCTGTAGTTTTTTTTTTAATATTAACATACCCTTAATCTTGATTTCTTTAAAGTTTGAATGCCCTTTTGATCACTGAACCTTTATTTTATTTTAAAAAAAATTTAAAGTGCGAAACATGCTTAATCAAACATTTTCCCTTTCCATAGGACTTATTTTGTAAAGAAATCTCTTTTTTCGGTGCTTTCTTTTCTTTAGAACATCTTTTTGTTTATACTTGGATGATAAGTCATTATAGTCATTAAGTTTTCAAAGATTTACACATCGAATTTTATCGCTAGTGATTAGCACACAGTGATACCCCTGTCGTGCTTAAATCCTGAATCTGCCTCTGACCAATAGGATTAGATAGTTTGGCTATATACTTTAATCTAAAATATTGTGTCAACCAAATAGTCACAACACCATCCCAGTGGAAACAACACGCTGAATACATGAGAAACTACTAGAATACTTCAATAGAACAAAGGCGACTCATTCAATATATGTAAATGTATTTACACATTGCTATATATATGCCCACTGACCTGTGAATTTCCTACAGAACACAAAAAGCAACTCATTCATCAATATATGAACACATCCAACATAGATAGTTAGTTCATCATTCAATAACTCCATAAATAAGGATCCTTCTATTTTTCTAATGCATGCATATATCTTCTGCAATTTATTTAAGCTACAGCGAAAAAAGGTACAGTGCGTCCTCCTATATCCTAAGATATCTATGTATTAGCTATCACCATCACCAATTACCGTATTATTTTGTAAAGTATTTTATTGAGATAAAGTTAGATTAATTACTATTTTATTTAAATTTATGTTTATTATTTTTTTAATTAAAGACAACTTTAGACATTTAAATATTAAGAAAACAAACAATCTTAATTATTTTGTATTGAGATCTTAAAAATACATTTCAATATTTAGATATGTATTCATATTTAAATGTCTTAATCTTAATACTTATCGTAATATTCATATGTGTATTCAAATTCAGACGTCTTAATTTTAATTTAAAAAAATGACGAGGCCTAAGCTAAGTTTTGCCGATCTGGTATAAGTATGACTAGAATAATGCAAAATTTTCCAGTCTGTCAAAACTCGTGGAGAATTGAATAACACATGCAGTGAGTAGTCAGCTAATTTTAACTACAGAAAGATGAAGAAGAAAAGGCAAAGCTTGATTCCACGAACCAGTGTTATAGTAGTGGTTCAAGTTATCATTGTTCTTATACTCGTGTTAGCCCTACTTGTACCTTCAGTGTGTATTGGGAAAAAACTAAATTTATATTGAAGGTGACGTGGCATGACACGTGGACTGGTCAAATGGTCAAAACATGATGATCAATTGAGGGGCACGGGCGATATCAGATACGAAGAGAAGAGAGTTAAATAGGCACGAGATGCTATTCAAATGATACGAGTCTCGTATCTATTTAACTTAATTAAAGCCAGGAGGTCAGAAGGAATTGAAGATATGAATCTGATAGCATAAAGGAGTCTAAATTCAGTATTAAATGTCAAATACATTAGCGAATCAGCATTGAATAGGAATGATTGTGTAACGTTTCATTTAATGTCATTTAATGCTCATAATTGCCTCTTGAAGACTGAGACATTATACCTTTTCCTAGAAAAATCAACTATAAAAGGAGGAGATCTCAGCATTTGTAAGGACACGAAATATCATTAAGATTACATTGAAATACAAACTTATTTACTGCTTTATTCTCAAAAATTCCTTATTCTTTTCGTCTCCTGATTATCAGTAACCCGATTTTTTCTCTTAATTTCTAGTTTTAACCGAAATTCTATTTTTTGGTTAAACAAATTGGTTCCGTTACCGGGAATCTGATAATCAAGCATATCTCAATCTAATTTTCTTGATTGCATCAATCATGTCGAACAACAATGACAACATTCAAGGAAACCCAGAAATTCAGACAGTCCAACAACTTCAGGGAGATTCCCCACAAGGCTCTCCACAAGGTTCTCCACGAGGTTCCCCACGACGATCTCGTGAAGGCACTCCTGATGGATCTTATACAGATGGACATGCTCAATTCGAAAACGTTGAAACCATGAATGAGGCTCTGCAAAAACTTATTGCCTCTCAAGTCAATAACGCTCTCCAAGCTTTTGTTCGCCAATTGCCTGCTGTTCCACCCACGTCTGCTCCAAACAACAACACTTTGGAGAATCCTCGTTCAGGGTTGATTAATTCTGGCAGCGGTGGAACTCCTAGTGAAACACAAGAGAGAGACCCAGGTAATCCAGTTAATTCTGATTTACAAAGTCTAGTACTAACCTTGCAGAAACAGCTCAAGGAGCAAAATGAACGCATAGAACAAATACCTGGAGTACCGCCCGTGATCAAGGGTGTGGATATAGATAAATATTCCCAACAACCATGGAAGCCAAGCGCTGCTCCCCTTCCAATTCCAAAGAAGTTTAAGATGCCTGATATTCCAAAGTATGATGGTACATCAGACCCACGAGATCACGTTACTGCATTCACAACAGGTGTCAAGGGCAATGATTTGACTAAGCAAGAAATCGAGTCGGTCTTGGTCAAAAAATTCGGTGAAACACTCACTAAAGGAGCCCTAACATGGTATTCTCTTTTACGTGAAAATTCTATAAATTCGTTTGCTGAGCTTGCAGATTTATTTATCAAAGCACACTCGGG